>NC_068417.1:52777290-53004790 GCF_023724105.1 Carassius gibelio
AAGAGGTGAGAAGTTGTCTGCGTGACCCGAGTGATGCAAGGTAGTCTGCATAATACAAGAATCCGCACATGCATACTGGCGTAACAAGACCGAGAAGGTCCTTTAACACAAAAGCTAAATCTCTTTGTTAATTCGACAACACAATCGCGGCCAGTGCAAAGGTGCAAGCCTAGAGGAGGGACGGCCTCTTTGCATCAAGCCGGTCATTCGCAGCTATGCTCGTCATTCTTGAAAGGCCAGGGGAATTAGCTCAAATGGTAGAGCGCTCGCTTAGCATGCGAGAGGTAGCGGGATCGATGCCCGCATTCTCCAAGTTGGCTCATGCCCTTTTACTCACACATCCCTAAATCAGTGGTTTTCAATCCTGTCCTGGAGGCATCCCTGCCCTGCACATTTTGCATTTCCCCTCATCTAACACACCAGTTTCAAATCATCAGCTCATTAATAGAGACTGCAAGACCTGATTTGGGTGTGTCTAGCACTGACGCAATGCTGCGACACTCCCACGTTAGCTTTTTTTGGGTCTCACAGCTGCCAAAAAGTATTTCAGACATGGTCCTGTGCAAATTGGTTGCAAAACATTGCCATTTTACACACAGTTCCCTAAAGCAGTGGTTTTCAAACCTGTCCTGGAGGCACCCCTGCCCTACACATTTTGAATGTTTCCCTCATCTATCACACCTGTTTCAAATCATCAACTCATTGATAGAGACCGCAAGACCTTATTTGGGTGTGTCTAATAAGGCAGACAATCAAACTGTGCAGGGCAGGGGTGCCTCCAGGACAGGTTTGAGAACCACTGCCCTAAAGAGACCGACTGGGCATTGATGCAATGCTGCCACAGTCTCTACGTTAGTTAATTTTTTTGGACTCAAAGCTGCCAAAAAGTATTTCAGACATGGTCCTGCGCAAATTGGTTGCAAAAAGTGGTCCCACCGCGATTTGAACTCGGATCACTGGATTCAGAGTGCTAACCATTACACCATGAAACCTTACCTGGAGCAGCCGTTGCTCACAGGGCCACAAAGACTGTCACCAGTGCCAAACTAGTGCTGTTTTTTTCTTTTCCTGCGGCAAGAAACCACACAGGTTCCACCGAGATTCGAACTCAGATCGCTGGATTCAAAGCCCAGAGTGCTGACCATTACACCATGGAACCGAAACTGCTTGTTTGGTGGCCAACTGGGAAACAGATAGCTCCGTGGCAGTGGGGAAGCAGTTATACAGAGAAGTTTGAACCCAGTGATTTTTGGTCACTGGCCCGCCTCAAAAAGAGGAAATGAGTGGGAGATTTTGCCGAAACCCGGGATCGAACCAGGGACCTTTAGATCTTCAGTCTAATGCTCTCCCAACTGAGCTATTTCGGCCACAACAAGCTCCTGCTTAGCAAGCAGGGATTTCAGTGAGATCACCCTACTCTTTGTCACAGGAGAAGAGCAGAGCAGAGATGAGCCCCCAGACAATAAAAACAGCTGGCCAGTACGGGGATCGAACCCGCGACCTTGGCGTTATTAGCACCACGCTCTAACCAGCTGAGCTAACCGGCCTCCCTTCGCCATCTGTCTCTACCCGATTGAATAAAACACTGCCTCAATGTTAGTGAACGCAACGAGACAACAAAGCTTCACGTTTTATCCCGACCAAGGGCTCGTCCGGGATTTGAACCCGGGACCTCTCGCACCCAAAGCAAGAATCATACCCCTAGACCAACGAGCCTTCCTGTGCTGGGCCGAGAAAAAAGAGCTACTGCAGCATCAATAAAAGAAGGAACATGAACTAACGTGGAAGCAATCAAAGACCTCGAGACAGTGTTAAAGGCTAACGAACGCAAGTTGGCCTCTTAACTGACCTAAAAATGTGGCTGTGTCTAACATGTAGAGGGATGTTAGGGAGGACAGCTGAAACTGTCAGATGTCACTTAGACCAGCGGTTCTCAATTCCAGTCCTCGAGCCCCCTGCTCTTCACATTTTGTATGTTTCTCGTATAGCTTCAGACATTTGTTCCATTCAAACGTAAGTGCCCTGAGAAGTGGACATCACATGACATCCCTCCGTGATTCAAGTTCAAAGCGTATGTGTACGTTCAGTTCAAAGTGACTAACACAGAGGTGTACAGAGGTATATGATGTCACACTTGTCCATGTGTGAAGACGTTGCGCAGCGCAAATCCGTGAACCAATGTTCCAAAGTGAAGTAAACTTCGACGGATTTCCCCTGCTCAGGGAGTGGGGAGCAATGAACACTGTGTAGGGACCATGTCAATCGCAAGGAGCTCACTTCTAATGAGCTGATTATCCGAATCAGGTGTGCTAACAAAGAGAGACATGCAAAATATGCAGACCTTTGGGGAGCGAGGACTGGAATGGAGAACCGCTTCCTTATTCTTTAAGTCAGTGTGAGAAAAAAGAGGTGAGAAGTTGTCTGCGTGACCCGAGTGATGCAAGGTAGTCTGCATAATACAAGAATCCGCACATGCATACTGGCGTAACAAGACCGAGAAGGTCCTTTAACACAAAAGCTAAATCTCTTTGTTAATTCGACAACACAATCGCGGCCAGTGCAAAGGTGCAAGCCTAGAGGAGGGACGGCCTCTTTGCATCAAGCCGGTCATTCGCAGCTATGCTCGTCATTCTTGAAAGGCCAGGGGAATTAGCTCAAATGGTAGAGCGCTCGCTTAGCATGCGAGAGGTAGCGGGATCGATGCCCGCATTCTCCAAGTTGGCTCATGCCCTTTTACTCACACATCCCTAAATCAGTGGTTTTCAATCCTGTCCTGGAGGCATCCCTGCCCTGCACATTTTGCATTTCCCCTCATCTAACACACCAGTTTCAAATCATCAGCTCATTAATAGAGACTGCAAGACCTGATTTGGGTGTGTCTAGCACTGACGCAATGCTGCGACACTCCCACGTTAGCTTTTTTTGGGTCTCACAGCTGCCAAAAAGTATTTCAGACATGGTCCTGTGCAAATTGGTTGCAAAACATTGCCATTTTACACACAGTTCCCTAAAGCAGTGGTTTTCAAACCTGTCCTGGAGGCACCCCTGCCCTACACATTTTGAATGTTTCCCTCATCTATCACACCTGTTTCAAATCATCAACTCATTGATAGAGACCGCAAGACCTTATTTGGGTGTGTCTAATAAGGCAGACAATCAAACTGTGCAGGGCAGGGGTGCCTCCAGGACAGGTTTGAGAACCACTGCCCTAAAGAGACCGACTGGGCATTGATGCAATGCTGCCACAGTCTCTACGTTAGTTAATTTTTTTGGACTCAAAGCTGCCAAAAAGTATTTCAGACATGGTCCTGCGCAAATTGGTTGCAAAAAGTGGTCCCACCGCGATTTGAACTCGGATCACTGGATTCAGAGTGCTAACCATTACACCATGAAACCTTACCTGGAGCAGCCGTTGCTCACAGGGCCACAAAGACTGTCACCAGTGCCAAACTAGTGCTGTTTTTTTCTTTTCCTGCGGCAAGAAACCACACAGGTTCCACCGAGATTCGAACTCAGATCGCTGGATTCAAAGCCCAGAGTGCTGACCATTACACCATGGAACCGAAACTGCTTGTTTGGTGGCCAACTGGGAAACAGATAGCTCCGTGGCAGTGGGGAAGCAGTAATACAGAGAAGTTGGAACCCAGTGATTTTTGGTCACTGGCCCGCCTCAAAAAGAGGAAATGAGTGGGAGATTTTGCCGAAACCCGGGATCGAACCAGGGACCTTTAGATCTTCAGTCTAACGCTCTCCCAACTGAACTATTTCGGCCACAACAAGCTCCTGCTTAGCAAGCAGGGATTTCAGTGAGATCACCCTACTCTTTGTCACAGGAGAAGAGCAGAGCAGAGATGAGCCCCCAGACAATAAAAACAGCTGGCCAGTACGGGGATCGAACCCGCGACCTTGGCGTTATTAGCACCACGCTCTAACCAGCTGAGCTAACCGGCCTCCCTTCGCCATCTGTCTCTACCCGATTGAATAAAACACTGCCTCAATGTTAGTGAACGCAACGAGACAACAAAGCTTCACGTTTTATCCCGACCAAGGGCTCTTCCGGGATTTGAACCCGGGACCTCTCGCACCCAAAGGGAGAATCATACCCCTAGACCAACGAGCCTTCCTGTGCTGGGCCGAGAAAAAAGAGCTACTCCAGCATCAATAAAAGAAGGAACATGAACTAACGTGGAAGCAATCAAAGACCTCGAGACAGTGTTAAAGGCTAACGAACGCAAGTTGGCCTCTTAACTGACCTAAAAATGTGGCTGTGTCTAACATGTAGAGGGATGTTAGGGAGGACAGCTGAAACTGTCAGATGTCACTTAGACCAGCGGTTCTCAATTCCAGTCCTCGAGCCCCCTGCTCTTCACATTTTGTATGTTTCTCGTATAGCTTCAGACATTTGTTCCATTCAAACGTAAGTGCCCTGAGAAGTGGACATCACATGACATCCCTCCGTGATTCAAGTTCAAAGCGTATGTGTACGTTCAGTTCAAAGTGACTAACACAGAGGTGTACAGAGGTATACAGAGGTATATGATGTCACACTTGTCCATGTGTGAAGACGTTGCGCAGCGCAAATCCGTGAACCAATGTTCCAAAGTGAAGTAAACTTCGACGGATTTCCCCTGCTCAGGGAGTGGGGAGCAATGAACACTGTGTAGGGACCATGTCAATCGCAAGGAGCTCACTTCTAATGAGCTGATTATCCGAATCAGGTGTGCTAACAAAGAGAGACATGCAAAATATGCAGACCTTTGGGGAGCGAGGACTGGAATGGAGAACCGCTTCCTTATTCTTTAAGTCAGTGTGAGAAAAAAGAGGTGAGAAGTTGTCTGCGTGACCCGAGTGATGCAAGGTAGTCTGCATAATACAAGAATCCGCACATGCATACTGGCGTAACAAGACCGAGAAGGTCCTTTAACACAAAAGCTAAATCTCTTTGTTAATTCGACAACACAATCGCGGCCAGTGCAAAGGTGCAAGCCTAGAGGAGGGACGGCCTCTTTGCATCAAGCCGGTCATTCGCAGCTATGCTCGTCATTCTTGAAAGGCCAGGGGAATTAGCTCAAATGGTAGAGTGCTCGCTTAGCATGCGAGAGGTAGCGGGATCGATGCCCGCATTCTCCAAGTTGGCTCATGCCCTTTTACTCACACATCCCTAAATCAGTGGTTTTCAATCCTGTCCTGGAGGCATCCCTGCCCTGCACATTTTGCATTTCCCCTCATCTAACACACCAGTTTCAAATCATCAGCTCATTAATAGAGACTGCAAGACCTGATTTGGGTGTGTCTAGCACTGACGCAATGCTGCGACACTCCCACGTTAGCTTTTTTTGGGTCTCACAGCTGCCAAAAAGTATTTCAGACATGGTCCTGTGCAAATTGGTTGCAAAACATTGCCATTTTACACACAGTTCCCTAAAGCAGTGGTTTTCAAACCTGTCCTGGAGGCACCCCTGCCCTACACATTTTGAATGTTTCCCTCATCTATCACACCTGTTTCAAATCATCAACTCATTGATAGAGACCGCAAGACCTTATTTGGGTGTGTCTAATAAGGCAGACAATCAAACTGTGCAGGGCAGGGGTGCCTCCAGGACAGGTTTGAGAACCACTGCCCTAAAGAGACCGACTGGGCATTGATGCAATGCTGCCACAGTCTCTACGTTAGTTAATTTTTTTGGACTCAAAGCTGCCAAAAAGTATTTCAGACATGGTCCTGCGCAAATTGGTTGCAAAAAGTGGTCCCACCGCGATTTGAACTCGGATCACTGGATTCAGAGTGCTAACCATTACACCATGAAACCTTACCTGGAGCAGCCGTTGCTCACAGGGCCACAAAGACTGTCACCAGTGCCAAACTAGTGCTGTTTTTTTCTTTTCCTGCGGCAAGAAACCACACAGGTTCCACCGAGATTCGAACTCAGATCGCTGGATTCAAAGCCCAGAGTGCTGACCATTACACCATGGAACCGAAACTGCTTGTTTGGTGGCCAACTGGGAAACAGATAGCTCCGTGGCAGTGGGGAAGCAGTTATACAGAGAAGTTTGAACCCAGTGATTTTTGGTCACTGGCCCGCCTCAAAAAGAGGAAATGAGTGGGAGATTTTGCCGAAACCCGGGATCGAACCAGGGACCTTTAGATCTTCAGTCTAATGCTCTCCCAACTGAGCTATTTCGGCCACAACAAGCTCCTGCTTAGCAAGCAGGGATTTCAGTGAGATCACCCTACTCTTTGTCACAGGAGAAGAGCAGAGCAGAGATGAGCCCCCAGACAATAAAAACAGCTGGCCAGTACGGGGATCGAACCCGCGACCTTGGCGTTATTAGCACCACGCTCTAACCAGCTGAGCTAACCGGCCTCCCTTCGCCATCTGTCTCTACCCGATTGAATAAAACACTGCCTCAATGTTAGTGAACGCAACGAGACAACAAAGCTTCACGTTTTATCCCGACCAAGGGCTCGTCCGGGATTTGAACCCGGGACCTCTCGCACCCAAAGCGAGAATCATACCCCTAGACCAACGAGCCTTCCTGTGCTGGGCCGAGAAAAAAGAGCTACTGCAGCATCAATAAAAGAAGGAACATGAACTAACGTGGAAGCAATCAAAGACCTCGAGACAGTGTTAAAGGCTAACGAACGCAAGTTGGCCTCTTAACTGACCTAAAAATGTGGCTGTGTCTAACATGTAGAGGGATGTTAGGGAGGACAGCTGAAACTGTCAGATGTCACTTAGACCAGCGGTTCTCAATTCCAGTCCTCGAGCCCCCTGCTCTTCACATTTTGTATGTTTCTCGTATAGCTTCAGACATTTGTTCCATTCAAACGTAAGTGCCCTGAGAAGTGGACATCACATGACATCCCTCCGTGATTCAAGTTCAAAGCGTATGTGTACGTTCAGTTCAAAGTGACTAACACAGAGGTGTACAGAGGTATATGATGTCACACTTGTCCATGTGTGAAGACGTTGCGCAGCGCAAATCCGTGAACCAATGTTCCAAAGTGAAGTAAACTTCGACGGATTTCCCCTGCTCAGGGAGTGGGGAGCAATGAACACTGTGTAGGGACCATGTCAATCGCAAGGAGCTCACTTCTAATGAGCTGATTATCCGAATCAGGTGTGCTAACAAAGAGAGACATGCAAAATATGCAGACCTTTGGGGAGCGAGGACTGGAATGGAGAACCGCTTCCTTATTCTTTAAGTCAGTGTGAGAAAAAAGAGGTGAGAAGTTGTCTGCGTGACCCGAGTGATGCAAGGTAGTCTGCATAATACAAGAATCCGCACATGCATACTGGCGTAACAAGACCGAGAAGGTCCTTTAACACAAAAGCTAAATCTCTTTGTTAATTCGACAACACAATCGCGGCCAGTGCAAAGGTGCAAGCCTAGAGGAGGGACGGCCTCTTTGCATCAAGCCGGTCATTCGCAGCTATGCTCGTCATTCTTGAAAGGCCAGGGGAATTAGCTCAAATGGTAGAGCGCTCGCTTAGCATGCGAGAGGTAGCGGGATCGATGCCCGCATTCTCCAAGTTGGCTCATGCCCTTTTACTCACACATCCCTAAATCAGTGGTTTTCAATCCTGTCCTGGAGGCATCCCTGCCCTGCACATTTTGCATTTCCCCTCATCTAACACACCAGTTTCAAATCATCAGCTCATTAATAGAGACTGCAAGACCTGATTTGGGTGTGTCTAGCACTGACGCAATGCTGCGACACTCCCACGTTAGCTTTTTTTGGGTCTCACAGCTGCCAAAAAGTATTTCAGACATGGTCCTGTGCAAATTGGTTGCAAAACATTGCCATTTTACACACAGTTCCCTAAAGCAGTGGTTTTCAAACCTGTCCTGGAGGCACCCCTGCCCTACACATTTTGAATGTTTCCCTCATCTATCACACCTGTTTCAAATCATCAACTCATTGATAGAGACCGCAAGACCTTATTTGGGTGTGTCTAATAAGGCAGACAATCAAACTGTGCAGGGCAGGGGTGCCTCCAGGACAGGTTTGAGAACCACTGCCCTAAAGAGACCGACTGGGCATTGATGCAATGCTGCCACAGTCTCTACGTTAGTTAATTTTTTTGGACTCAAAGCTGCCAAAAAGTATTTCAGACATGGTCCTGCGCAAATTGGTTGCAAAAAGTGGTCCCACCGCGATTTGAACTCGGATCACTGGATTCAGAGTGCTAACCATTACACCATGAAACCTTACCTGGAGCAGCCGTTGCTCACAGGGCCACAAAGACTGTCACCAGTGCCAAACTAGTGCTGTTTTTTTCTTTTCCTGCGGCAAGAAACCACACAGGTTCCACCGAGATTCGAACTCAGATCGCTGGATTCAAAGCCCAGAGTGCTGACCATTACACCATGGAACCGAAACTGCTTGTTTGGTGGCCAACTGGGAAACAGATAGCTCCGTGGCAGTGGGGAAGCAGTAATACAGAGAAGTTGGAACCCAGTGATTTTTGGTCACTGGCCCGCCTCAAAAAGAGGAAATGAGTGGGAGATTTTGCCGAAACCCGGGATCGAACCAGGGACCTTTAGATCTTCAGTCTAACGCTCTCCCAACTGAACTATTTCGGCCACAACAAGCTCCTGCTTAGCAAGCAGGGATTTCAGTGAGATCACCCTACTCTTTGTCACAGGAGAAGAGCAGAGCAGAGATGAGCCCCCAGACAATAAAAACAGCTGGCCAGTACGGGGATCGAACCCGCGACCTTGGCGTTATTAGCACCACGCTCTAACCAGCTGAGCTAACCGGCCTCCCTTCGCCATCTGTCTCTACCCGATTGAATAAAACACTGCCTCAATGTTAGTGAACGCAACGAGACAACAAAGCTTCACGTTTTATCCCGACCAAGGGCTCTTCCGGGATTTGAACCCGGGACCTCTCGCACCCAAAGGGAGAATCATACCCCTAGACCAACGAGCCTTCCTGTGCTGGGCCGAGAAAAAAGAGCTACTCCAGCATCAATAAAAGAAGGAACATGAACTAACGTGGAAGCAATCAAAGACCTCGAGACAGTGTTAAAGGCTAACGAACGCAAGTTGGCCTCTTAACTGACCTAAAAATGTGGCTGTGTCTAACATGTAGAGGGATGTTAGGGAGGACAGCTGAAACTGTCAGATGTCACTTAGACCAGCGGTTCTCAATTCCAGTCCTCGAGCCCCCTGCTCTTCACATTTTGTATGTTTCTCGTATAGCTTCAGACATTTGTTCCATTCAAACGTAAGTGCCCTGAGAAGTGGACATCACATGACATCCCTCCGTGATTCAAGTTCAAAGCGTATGTGTACGTTCAGTTCAAAGTGACTAACACAGAGGTGTACAGAGGTATACAGAGGTATATGATGTCACACTTGTCCATGTGTGAAGACGTTGCGCAGCGCAAATCCGTGAACCAATGTTCCAAAGTGAAGTAAACTTCGACGGATTTCCCCTGCTCAGGGAGTGGGGAGCAATGAACACTGTGTAGGGACCATGTCAATCGCAAGGAGCTCACTTCTAATGAGCTGATTATCCGAATCAGGTGTGCTAACAAAGAGAGACATGCAAAATATGCAGACCTTTGGGGAGCGAGGACTGGAATGGAGAACCGCTTCCTTATTCTTTAAGTCAGTGTGAGAAAAAAGAGGTGAGAAGTTGTCTGCGTGACCCGAGTGATGCAAGGTAGTCTGCATAATACAAGAATCCGCACATGCATACTGGCGTAACAAGACCGAGAAGGTCCTTTAACACAAAAGCTAAATCTCTTTGTTAATTCGACAACACAATCGCGGCCAGTGCAAAGGTGCAAGCCTAGAGGAGGGACGGCCTCTTTGCATCAAGCCGGTCATTCGCAGCTATGCTCGTCATTCTTGAAAGGCTAGGGGAATTAGCTCAAATGGTAGAGCGCTCGCTTAGCATGCGAGAGGTAGCGGGATCGATGCCCGCATTCTCCAAGTTGGCTCATGCCCTTTTACTCACACATCCCTAAATCAGTGGTTTTCAATCCTGTCCTGGAGGCATCCCTGCCCTGCACATTTTGCATTTCCCCTCATCTAACACACCTGTTTCAAATCATCAACTCATTGATAGAGACCGCAAGACCTTATTTGGGTGTGTCTAATAAGGCAGACAATCAAACTGTGCAAGGCAGGGGTGCCTCCAGGACAGGTTTGAGAACCACTGCCCTAAAGAGACCGACTGGGCATCGATGCAATGCTGCCACAGTCTCTACGTTAGTTAATTTTTTTGGACTCAAAGCTGCCAAAAAGTATTTCAGACATGGTCCTGCGCAAATTGGTTGCAAAAAGTGGTCCCACCGCGATTTGAACTCGGATCACTGGATTCAGAGTGCTAACCATTACACCATGAAACCTTACCTGGAGCAGCCGTTGCTCACAGGGCCACAAAGACTGTCACCAGTGCCAAACTAGTGCTGTTTTTTTCTTTTCCTGCGGCAAGAAACCACACAGGTTCCACCGAGATTCGAACTCAGATCGCTGGATTCAAAGCCCAGAGTGCTGACCATTACACCATGGAACCGAAACTGCTTGTTTGGTGGCCAACTGGGAAACAGATAGCTCCGTGGCAGTGGGGAAGCAGTTATACAGAGAAGTTGGAACCCAGTGATTTTTGGTCACTGGCCCGCCTCAAAAAGAGGAAATGAGTGGGAGATTTTGCCGAAACCCAGAATCGAACCAGGGACCTTTAGATCTTCAGTCTAACGCTCTCCCAACTGAGCTATTTCGGCCACAACAAGCTCCTGCTTAGCAAGCAGGGATTTCAGTGAGATCACCCTACTCTTTGTCACAGGAGAAGAGCAGAGCAGAGATGAGCCCCCAGACAATAAAAACAGCTGGCCAGTACGGGGATCGAACCCGCGACCTTGGCGTTATTAGCACCACGCTCTAACCAGCTTAGCTAACCGGCCTCCCTTCGCCATCTGTCTCTACCCGATTGAATAAAACACTGCCTCAATGTTAGTGAACGCAACGAGACAACAAAGCTTCGCGTTTTATCCCGACCAAGGGCTCGTCCGGGATTTGAACCCGGGACCTCTCGCACCCAAAGCGAGAATCATACCCCTAGACCAACGAGCCTTCCTGTGCTGGGCCGAGAAAAAAGAGCTACTGCAGCATCAATAAAAGAAGGAACATGAACTAACGTGGAAGCAATCAAAGACCTCGAGACAGTGTTAAAGGCTAACGAACGCAAGTTGGCCTCTTAACTGACCTAAAAATGTGGCTGTGTCTAACATGTAGAGGGATGTTAAGGAGGACAGCTGAAACTGTCAGATGTCACTTAGACCAGCGGTTCTCAATTCCAGTCCTCGAGCCCCCTGCTCTTCACATTTTGTATGTTTCTCGTATAGCTTCAGACATTTGTTCCATTCAAACGTAAGTGCCCTGAGAAGTGGACATCACATGACATCCCTCCGTGATTCAAGTTCAAAGCGTATGTGTACGTTCAGTTCAAAGTGACTAACACAGAGGTGTACAGAGGTATACAGAGGTATATGATGTCACACTTGTCCATGTGTGAAGACGTTGCGCAGCGCAAATCCGTGAACCAATGTTCCAAAGTGAAGTAAACTTCGACGGATTTCCCCTGCTCAGGGAGTGGGGAGCAATGAACACTGTGTAGGGACCATGTCAATCGCAAGGAGCTCACTTCTAATGAGCTGATTATCCGAATCAGGTGTGCTAACAAAGAGAGACATGCAAAATATGCAGACCTTTGGGGAGCGAGGACTGGAATGGAGAACCGCTTCCTTATTCTTTAAGTCAGTGTGAGAAAAAAGAGGTGAGAAGTTGTCTGCGTGACCCGAGTGATGCAAGGTAGTCTGCATAATACAAGAATCCGCACATGCATACTGGCGTAACAAGACCGAGAAGGTCCTTTAACACAAAAGCTAAATCTCTTTGTTAATTCGACAACACAATCGCGGCCAGTGCAAAGGTGCAAGCCTAGAGGAGGGACGGCCTCTTTGCATCAAGCCGGTCATTCGCAGCTATGCTCGTCATTCTTGAAAGGCCAGGGGAATTAGCTCAAATGGTAGAGCGCTCGCTTAGCATGCGAGAGGTAGCGGGATCGATGCCCGCATTCTCCAAGTTGTCTCATTCCCTTTTACTCACACATCCCTAAATCAGTGGTTTTCAATCCTGTCCTGGAGGCATCCCTGCCCTGCACATTTTGCATTTCCCCTCATCTAACACACCAGTTTCAAATCATCAGCTCATTAATAGAGACTGCAAGACCTGATTTGGGTGTGTCTAGCACTGACGCAATGCTGCGACACTCCCACATTAGCTTTTTTTGGGTCTCACAGCTGCCAAAAAGTATTTCAGACATGGTCCTGTGCAAATTGGTTGCAAAACATTGCCATTTTACACACAGTTCCCTAAAGCAGTGGTTTTCAAACCTGTCCTGGAGGCACCCCTGCCCTACACATTTTGAATGTTTCCCTCATCTATCACACCTGTTTCAAATCATCAACTCATTGATAGAGACCGCAAGACCTTATTTGGGTGTGTCTAATAAGGCAGACAATCAAACTGTGCAAGGCAGGGGTGCCTCCAGGACAGGTTTGAGAACCACTGCCCTAAAGAGACCGACTGGGCATCGATGCAATGCTGCCACAGTCTCTACGTTAGTTAATTTTTTTGGACTCAAAGCTGCCAAAAAGTATTTCAGACATGGTCCTGCGCAAATTGGTTGCAAAAAGTGGTCCCACCGCGATTTGAACTCGGATCACTGGATTCAGAGTGCTAACCATTACACCATGAAACCTTACCTGGAGCAGCCGTTGCTCACAGGGCCACAAAGACTGTCACCAGTGCCAAACTAGTGCTGTTTTTTTCTTTTCCTGCGGCAAGAAACCACACAGGTTCCACCGAGATTCGAACTCAGATCGCTGGATTCAAAGCCCAGAGTGCTGACCATTACACCATGGAACCGAAACTGCTTGTTTGGTGGCCAACTGGGAAACAGATAGCTCCGTGGCAGTGGGGAAGCAGTTATACAGAGAAGTTGGAACCCAGTGATTTTTGGTCACTGGCCCGCCTCAAAAAGAGGAAATGAGTGGGAGATTTTGCCGAAACCCGGAATCGAACCAGGGACCTTTAGATCTTCAGTCTAACGTTCTCCCAACTGAGCTATTTCGGCCACAACAAGCTCCTGCTTAGCAAGCAGGGATTTCAGTGAGATCACCCTACTCTTTGTCACAGGAGAAGAGCAGAGCAGAGATGAGCCCCCAGACAATAAAAACAGCTGGCCAGTACGGGGATCGAACCCGCGACCTTGGCGTTATTAGCACCACGCTCTAACCAGCTGAGCTAACCGGCCTCCATTCGCCATCTGTCTCTACCCGATTGAATAAAACACTGCCTCAATGTTAGTGAACGCAACGAGACAACAAAGCTTCGCGTTTTATCCCGACCAAGGGCTCGTCCGGGATTTGAACCCGGGACCTCTCGCACCCAAAGCGAGAATCATACCCCTAGACCAACGAGCCTTCCTGTGCTGGGCCGAGAAAAAAGAGCTACTGCAGCATCAATAAAAGAAGGAACATGAACTAACGTGGAAGCAATCAAAGACCTCGAGACAGTGTTAAAGGCTAACGAACGCAAGTTGGCCTCTTAACTGACCTAAAAATGTGGCTGTGTCTAACATGTAGAGGGATGTTAAGGAGGACAGCTGAAACTGTCAGATGTCACTTAGACCAGCGGTTCTCAATTCCAGTCCTCGAGCCCCCTGCTCTTCACATTTTGTATGTTTCTCGTATAGCTTCAGACATTTGTTCCATTCAAACGTAAGTGCCCTGAGAAGTGGACATCACATGACATCCCTCCGTGATTCAAGTTCAAAGCGTATGTGTACGTTCAGTTCAAAGTGACTAACACAGAGGTGTACAGAGGTATACAGAGGTATATGATGTCACACTTGTCCATGTGTGAAGACGTTGCGCAGCGCAAATCCGTGAACCAATGTTCCAAAGTGAAGTAAACTTCGACGGATTTCCCCTGCTCAGGGAGTGGGGAGCAATGAACACTGTGTAGGGACCATGTCAATCGCAAGGAGCTCACTTCTAATGAGCTGATTATCCGAATCAGGTGTGCTAACAAAGAGAGACATGCAAAATATGCAGACCTTTGGGGAGCGAGGACTGGAATGGAGAACCGCTTCCTTATTCTTTAAGTCAGTGTGAGAAAAAAGAGGTGAGAAGTTGTCTGCGTGACCCGAGTGATGCAAGGTAGTCTGCATAATACAAGAATCCGCACATGCATACTGGCGTAACAAGACCGAGAAGGTCCTTTAACACAAAAGCTAAATCTCTTTGTTAATTCGACAACACAATCGCGGCCAGTGCAAAGGTGCAAGCCTAGAGGAGGGACGGCCTCTTTGCATCAAGCCGGTCATTCGCAGCTATGCTCGTCATTCTTGAAAGGCCAGGGGAATTTGCTCAAATGGTAGAGTGCTCGCTTAGCATGCGAGAGGTAGCGGGATCGATGCCCGCATTCTCCAAGTTGTCTCATTCCCTTTTACTCACACATCCCTAAATCAGTGGTTTTCAATCCTGTCCTGGAGGCATCCCTGCCCTGCACATTTTGCATTTCCCCTCATCTAACACACCAGTTTCAAATCATCAGCTCATTAATAGAGACTGCAAGACCTGATTTGGGTGTGTCTAGCACTGACGCAATGCTGCGACACTCCCACGTTAGCTTTTTTTGGGTCTCACAGCTGCCAAAAAGTATTTCAGACATGGTCCTGTGCAAATTGGTTGCAAAACATTGCCATTTTACACACAGTTCCCTAAAGCAGTGGTTTTCAAACCTGTCCTGGAGGCACCCCTGCCCTACACATTTTGAATGTTTCCCTCATCTATCACACCTGTTTCAAATCATCAACTCATTGATAGAGACCGCAAGACCTTATTTGGGTGTGTCTAATAAGGCAGACAATCAAACTGTGCAGGGCAGGGGTGCCTCCAGGACAGGTTTGAGAACCACTGCCCTAAAGAGACCGACTGGGCATCGATGCAATGCTGCCACAGTCTCTACATTAGTTAATTTTTTTGGACTCAAAGCTGCCAAAAAGTATTTCAGACATGGTCCTGCGCAAATTGGTTGCAAAAAGTGGTCCCACCGCGATTTGAACTCGGATCACTGGATTCAGAGTGCTAACCATTACACCATGAAACCTTACCTGGAGCATCCGTTGCTCACAGGGCCACAAAGACTGTCACCAGTGCCAAACTAGTGCTGTTTTTTTCTTTTCCTGCGGCAAGAAACCACACAGGTTCCACCGAGATTCGAACTCAGATCGCTGGATTCAAAGCCCAGAGTGCTGACCATTACACCATGGAACCGAAACTGCTTGTTTGGTGGCCAACTGGGAAACAGATAGCTCCGTGGCAGTGGGGAAGCAGTTATACAGAGAAGTTGGAACCCAGTGATTTTTGGTCACTGGCCCGCCTCAAAAAGAGGAAATGAGTGGGAGATTTTGCCGAAACCCGGGATCGAACCAGGGACCTTTAGATCTTCAGTCTAACGCTCTCCCAACTGAGCTATTTCGGCCACAACAAGCTCCTGCTTAGCAAGCAGGGATTTCAGTGAGATCACCCTACTCTTTGTCACAGGAGAAGAGCAGAGCAGAGATGAGCCCCCAGACAATAAAAACAGCTGGCCAGTACGGGGATCGAACCCGCGACCTTGGCGTTATTAGCACCACGCTCTAACCAGCTGAGCTAACCGGCCTCCCTCCGCCATCTGTCTCTACCCGATTGAATAAAAAACTGCCTCAATGTTAGTGAACGCAACGAGACAACAAAGCTTCACGTTTTATCCCGACCAAGGGCTCGTCCGGGATTTGAACCCGGGACCTCTCGCACCCAAAGCGAGAATCATACCCCTAGACCAACGAGCCTTCCTGTGCTGGGCCGAGAAAAAAGAGCTACTCCAGCATCAATAAAAGAAGGAACATGAACTAACGTGGAAGCAATCAAAGACCTCGAGACAGTGTTAAAGGCTAACGAACGCAAGTTGGCCTCTTAACTGACCTAAAAATGTGGCTGTGTCTAACATGTAGAGGGATGTTAGGGAGGACAGCTGAAACTGTCAGATGTCACTTAGACCAGCGGTTCTCAATTCCAGTCCTCGAGCCCCCTGCTCTTCACATTTTGTATGTTTCTCGTATAGCTTCAGACATTTGTTCCATTCAAACGTAAGTGCCCTGAGAAGTGGACATCACATGACATCCCTCCGTGATTCAAGTTCAAAGCGTATGTGTACGTTCAGTTCAAAGTGACTAACACAGAGGTGTACAGAGGTATACAGAGGTATATGATGTCACACTTGTCCATGTGTGAAGACGTTGCGCAGCGCAAATCCGTGAACCAATGTTCCAAAGTGAAGTAAACTTCGACGGATTTCCCCTGCTCAGGGAGTGGGGAGCAATGAACACTGTGTAGGGACCATGTCAATCGCAAGGAGCTCACTTCTAATGAGCTGATTATCCGAATCAGGTGTGCTAACAAAGAGAGACATGCAAAATATGCAGACCTTTGGGGAGCGAGGACTGGAATGGAGAACCGCTTCCTTATTCTTTAAGTCAGTGTGAGAAAAAAGAGGTGAGAAGTTGTCTGCGTGACCCGAGTGATGCAAGGTAGTCTGCATAATACAAGAATCCGCACATGCATACTGGCGTAACAAGACCGAGAAGGTCCTTTAACACAAAAGCTAAATCTCTTTGTTAATTCGACAACACAATCGCGGCCAGTGCAAAGGTGCAAGCCTAGAGGAGGGACGGCCTCTTTGCATCAAGCCGGTCATGCGCAGCTATGCTCGTCATCCTTGAAAGGCCAGGGGAATTAGCTCAAATGGTAGAGCGCTCGCTTAGCATGCGAGAGGTAGCGGGATCGATGCCCGCATTCTCCAAGTTGGCTCATGCCCTTTTACTCACACATCCCTAAATCAGTGGTTTTCAATCCTGTCCTGGAGGCATCCCTGCCCTGCACATTTTGCATTTCCCCTCATCTAACACACCAGTTTCAAATCATCAGCTCATTAATAGAGACTGCAAGACCTGATTTGGGTGTGTCTAGCACTGACGCAATGCTGCGACACTCCCACGTTAGCTTTTTTTGGGTCTCACAGCTGCCAAAAAGTATTTCAGACATGGTCCTGTGCAAATTGGTTGCAAAACATTGCCATTTTACACACAGTTCCCTAAAGCAGTGGTTTTCAAACCTGTCCTGGAGGCACCCCTGCCTTACACATTTTGAATGTTTCCCTCATCTATCACACCTGTTTCAAATCATCAACTCATTGATAGAGACCGCAAGACCTTATTTGGGTGTGTCTAATAAGGCAGACAATCAAACTGTGCGGGGCAGGGGTGCCTCCAGGACAGGTTTGAGAACCACTGCCCTAAAGAGACCGACTGGGCATCGATGCAATGCTGCCACAGTCTCTACGTTAGTTAATTTTTTTGGACTCAAAGCTGCCAAAAAGTATTTCAGACATGGTCCTGCGCAAATTGGTTGCAAAAAGTGGTCCCACCGCGATTTGAACTCGGATCACTGGATTCAGAGTGCTAACCATTACACCATGAAACCTTACCTGGAGCAGCCGTTGCTCACAGGGCCACAAAGACTGTCACCAGTGCCAAACTAGTGCTGTTTTTTTCTTTTCCTGCGGCAAGAAACCACACAGGTTCCACCGAGATTCGAACTCAGATCGCTGGATTCAAAGCCCAGAGTGCTGACCATTACACCATGGAACCGAAACTGCTTGTTTGGTGGCCAACTGGGAAACAGATAGCTCCGTGGCAGTGGGGAAGCAGTTATACAGAGAAGTTGGAACCCAGTGATTTTTGGTCACTGGCCCGCCTCAAAAAGAGGAAATGAGTGGGAGATTTTGCCGAAACCCGGAATCGAACCAGGGACCTTTAGATCTTCAGTCTAACGCTCTCCCAACTGAGCTATTTCGGCCACAACAAGCTCCTGCTTAGCAAGCAGGGATTTCAGTGAGATCACCCTACTCTTTGTCACAGGAGAAGAGCAGAGAAGAGATGAGCCCCCAGACAATAAAAACAGCTGGCCAGTACGGGGATCGAACCCGCGACCTTGGCGTTATTAGCACCACGCTCTAACCAGCTGAGCTAACCGGCCTCCATTCGCCATCTGTCTCTACCCGATTGAATAAAACACTGCCTCAATGTTAGTGAACGCAACGAGACAACAAAGCTTCGCGTTTTATCCCGACCAAGGGCTCGTCCGGGATTTGAACCCGGGACCTCTCGCACCCAAAGCGAGAATCATACCCCTAGACCAACGAGCCTTCCTGTGCTGGGCCGAGAAAAAAGAGCTACTGCAGCATCAATAAAAGAAGGAACATGAACTAACGTGGAAGCAATCAAAGACCTCGAGACAGTGTTAAAGGCTAACGAACGCAAGTTGGCCTCTTAACTGACCTAAAAATGTGGCTGTGTCTAACATGTAGAGGGATGTTAAGGAGGACAGCTGAAACTGTCAGATGTCACTTAGACCAGCGGTTCTCAATTCCAGTCCTCGAGCCCCCTGCTCTTCACATTTTGTATGTTTCTCGTATAGCTTCAGACATTTGTTCCATTCAAACGTAAGTGCCCTGAGAAGTGGACATCACATGACATCCCTCCGTGATTCAAGTTCAAAGCGTATGTGTACGTTCAGTTCAAAGTGACTAACACAGAGGTGTACAGAGGTATACAGAGGTATATGATGTCACACTTGTCCATGTGTGAAGACGTTGCGCAGCGCAAATCCGTGAACCAATGTTCCAAAGTGAAGTAAACTTCGACGGATTTCCCCTGCTCAGGGAGTGGGGAGCAATGAACACTGTGTAGGGACCATGTCAATCGCAAGGAGCTCACTTCTAATGAGCTGATTATCCGAATCAGGTGTGCTAACAAAGAGAGACATGCAAAATATGCAGACCTTTGGGGAGCGAGGACTGGAATGGAGAACCGCTTCCTTATTCTTTAAGTCAGTGTGAGAAAAAAGAGGTGAGAAGTTGTCTGCGTGACCCGAGTGATGCAAGGTAGTCTGCATAATACAAGAATCCGCACATGCATACTGGCGTAACAAGACCGAGAAGGTCCTTTAACACAAAAGCTAAATCTCTTTGTTAATTCGACAACACAATCGCGGCCAGTGCAAAGGTGCAAGCCTAGAGGAGGGACGGCCTCTTTGCATCAAGCCGGTCATTCGCAGCTATGCTCGTCATTCTTGAAAGGCCAGGGGAATTTGCTCAAATGGTAGAGTGCTCGCTTAGCATGCGAGAGGTAGCGGGATCGATGCCCGCATTCTCCAAGTTGTCTCATTCCCTTTTACTCACACATCCCTAAATCAGTGGTTTTCAATCCTGTCCTGGAGGCATCCCTGCCCTGCACATTTTGCATTTCCCCTCATCTAACACACCAGTTTCAAATCATCAGCTCATTAATAGAGACTGCAAGACCTGATTTGGGTGTGTCTAGCACTGACGCAATGCTGCGACACTCCCACGTTAGCTTTTTTTGGGTCTCACAGCTGCCAAAAAGTATTTCAGACATGGTCCTGTGCAAATTGGTTGCAAAACATTGCCATTTTACACACAGTTCCCTAAAGCAGTGGTTTTCAAACCTGTCCTGGAGGCACCCCTGCCCTACACATTTTGAATGTTTCCCTCATCTATCACACCTGTTTCAAATCATCAACTCATTGATAGAGACCGCAAGACCTTATTTGGGTGTGTCTAATAAGGCAGACAATCAAACTGTGCAGGGCAGGGGTGCCTCCAGGACAGGTTTGAGAACCACTGCCCTAAAGAGACCGACTGGGCATCGATGCAATGCTGCCACAGTCTCTACGTTAGTTAATTTTTTTGGACTCAAAGCTGCCAAAAAGTATTTCAGACATGGTCCTGCGCAAATTGGTTGCAAAAAGTGGTCCCACCGCGATTTGAACTCGGATCACTGGATTCAGAGTGCTAACCATTACACCATGAAACCTTACCTGGAGCATCCGTTGCTCACAGGGCCACAAAGACTGTCACCAGTGCCAAACTAGTGCTGTTTTTTTCTTTTCCTGCGGCAAGAAACCACACAGGTTCCACCGAGATTCGAACTCAGATCGCTGGATTCAAAGCCCAGAGTGCTGACCATTACACCATGGAACCGAAACTGCTTGTTTGGTGGCCAACTGGGAAACAGATAGCTCCGTGGCAGTGGGGAAGCAGTTATACAGAGAAGTTGGAACCCAGTGATTTTTGGTCACTGGCCCGCCTCAAAAAGAGGAAATGAGTGGGAGATTTTGCCGAAACCCGGGATCGAACCAGGGACCTTTAGATCTTCAGTCTAACGCTCTCCCAACTGAGCTATTTCGGCCACAACAAGCTCCTGCTTAGCAAGCAGGGATTTCAGTGAGATCACCCTACTCTTTGTCACAGGAGAAGAGCAGAGCAGAGATGAGCCCCCAGACAATAAAAACAGCTGGCCAGTACGGGGATCGAACCCGCGACCTTGGCGTTATTAGCACCACGCTCTAACCAGCTGAGCTAACCGGCCTCCCTCCGCCATCTGTCTCTACCCGATTGAATAAAAAACTGCCTCAATGTTAGTGAACGCAACGAGACAACAAAGCTTCACGTTTTATCCCGACCAAGGGCTCGTCCGGGATTTGAACCCGGGACCTCTCGCACCCAAAGCGAGAATCATACCCCTAGACCAACGAGCCTTCCTGTGCTGGGCCGAGAAAAAAGAGCTACTCCAGCATCAATAAAAGAAGGAACATGAACTAACGTGGAAGCAATCAAAGACCTCGAGACAGTGTTAAAGGCTAACGAACGCAAGTTGGCCTCTTAACTGACCTAAAAATGTGGCTGTGTCTAACATGTAGAGGGATGTTAGGGAGGACAGCTGAAACTGTCAGATGTCACTTAGACCAGCGGTTCTCAATTCCAGTCCTCGAGCCCCCTGCTCTTCACATTTTGTATGTTTCTCGTATAGCTTCAGACATTTGTTCCATTCAAACGTAAGTGCCCTGAGAAGTGGACATCACATGACATCCCTCCGTGATTCAAGTTCAAAGCGTATGTGTACGTTCAGTTCAAAGTGACTAACACAGAGGTGTACAGAGGTATACAGAGGTATATGATGTCACACTTGTCCATGTGTGAAGACGTTGCGCAGCGCAAATCCGTGAACCAATGTTCCAAAGTGAAGTAAACTTCGACGGATTTCCCCTGCTCAGGGAGTGGGGAGCAATGAACACTGTGTAGGGACCATGTCAATCGCAAGGAGCTCACTTCTAATGAGCTGATTATCCGAATCAGGTGTGCTAACAAAGAGAGACATGCAAAATATGCAGACCTTTGGGGAGCGAGGACTGGAATGGAGAACCGCTTCCTTATTCTTTAAGTCAGTGTGAGAAAAAAGAGGTGAGAAGTTGTCTGCGTGACCCGAGTGATGCAAGGTAGTCTGCATAATACAAGAATCCGCACATGCATACTGGCGTAACAAGACCGAGAAGGTCCTTTAACACAAAAGCTAAATCTCTTTGTTAATTCGACAACACAATCGCGGCCAGTGCAAAGGTGCAAGCCTAGAGGAGGGACGGCCTCTTTGCATCAAGCCGGTCATTCGCAGCTATGCTCGTCATCCTTGAAAGGCCAGGGGAATTAGCTCAAATGGTAGAGCGCTCGCTTAGCATGCGAGAGGTAGCGGGATCGATGCCCGCATTCTCCAAGTTGGCTCATGCCCTTTTACTCACACATCCCTAAATCAGTGGTTTTCAATCCTGTCCTGGAGGCATCCCTGCCCTGCACATTTTGCATTTCCCCTCATCTAACACACCAGTTTCAAATCATCAGCTCATTAATAGAGACTGCAAGACCTGATTTGGGTGTGTCTAGCACTGACGCAATGCTGCGACACTCCCACGTTAGCTTTTTTTGGTCTCACAGCTGCCAAAAAGTATTTCAGACATGGTCCTGTGCAAATTGGTTGCAAAACATTGCCATTTTACACACAGTTCCCTAAAGCAGTGGTTTTCAAACCTGTCCTGGAGGCACCCCTGCCCCGCACAGTTTGATTGTTTCCCTCATCTATCACACCTGTTTCAAATCACCAACTCATTGATAGAGACCGCAAGACCTTATTTGGGTGTGTCTAATAAGGCAGACAATCAAACTGTGCAGGGCAGGGGTGCCTCCAGGACAGGTTTGAGAACCACTGCCCTAAAGAGACCGACTGGGCATTGATGCAATGCTGCCACAGTCTCTACGTTAGTTAATTTTTTTGGACTCAAAGCTGCCAAAAAGTATTTCAGACATGGTCCTGCGCAAATTGGTTGCAAAAAGTGGTCCCACCGCGATTTGAACTCGGATCACTGGATTCAGAGTGCTAACCATTACACCATGAAACCTTACCTGGAGCAGCCGTTGCTCACAGGGCCACAAAGACTGTCACCAGTGCCAAACTAGTGCTGTTTTTTTCTTTTCCTGCGGCAAGAAACCACACAGGTTCCACCGAGATTCGAACTCAGATCGCTGGATTCAAAGCCCAGAGTGCTGACCATTACACCATGGAACCGAAACTGCTTGTTTGGTGGCCAACTGGGAAACAGATAGCTCCGTGGCAGTGGGGAAGCAGTTATACAGAGAAATTGGAACCCAGTGATTTTTGGTCACTGGCCCACCTCAAAAAGAGGAAATGAGTGGGAGATTTTGCCGAAACCCAGCGCAAATCCGTGAACCAATGTTCCAAAGTGAAGTAAACTTCGACGGATTTCCCCTGCTCAGGGAGTGGGGAGCAATGAACACTGTGTAGGGACCATGTCAATCGCAAGGAGCTCACTTCTAATGAGCTGATTATCCGAATCAGGTGTGCTAACAAAGAGAGACATGCAAAATATGCAGACCTTTGGGGAGCGAGGACTGGAATGGAGAACCGCTTCCTTATTCTTTAAGTCAGTGTGAGAAAAAAGAGGTGAGAAGTTGTCTGCGTGACCCGAGTGATGCAAGGTAGTCTGCATAATACAAGAATCCGCACATGCATACTGGCGTAACAAGACCGAGAAGGTCCTTTAACACAAAAGCTAAATCTCTTTGTTAATTCGACAACACAATCGCGGCCAGTGCAAAGGTGCAAGCCTAGAGGAGGGACGACCTCTTTGCATCAAGCCGGTCATTCGCAGCTATGCTCGTCATTTTTGAAAGGCCAGGGGAATTAGCTCAAATGGTAGAGCGCTCGCTTAGCATGCGAGAGGTAGCGGGATCGATGCCCGCATTCTCCAAGTTGTCTCATTCCCTTTTACTCACACATCCCTCAATCAGTGGTTTTCAATCCTGTCCTGGAGGCATCCCTGCCCTGCACATTTTGCATTTCCCCTCATCTAACACACCAGTTTCAAATCATCAGCTCATTAATAGAGACTGCAAGACCTGAAATTGGTTGCAAAAAGTGGTCCCACCGCGATTTGAACTCGGATCACTGGATTCAGAGTGCTAACCATTACACCATGAAACCTTACCTGGAGCAGCCGTTGCTCACAGGGCCACAAAGACTGTCACCAGTGCCAAACTAGTGCTGTTTTTTTCTTTTCCTGCGGCAAGAAACCACACAGGTTCCACCGAGATTCGAACTCAGATCGCTGGATTCAAAGCCCAGAGTGCTGACCATTACACCATGGAACCGAAACTGCTTGTTTGGTGGCCAACTGGGAAACAGATAGCTCCGTGGCAGTGGGGAAGCAGTTATACAGAGAAGTTGGAACCCAGTGATTTTTGGTCACTGGCCCGCCTCAAAAAGAGGAAATGAGTGGGAGATTTTGCCGAAACCCGGGATCGAACCAGGGACCTTTAGATCTTCAGTCTAACGCTCTCCCAACTGAGCTATTTCGGCCACAACAAGCTCCTGCTTAGCAAGCAGCGATTTCAGTGAGATCACCCTACTCTTTGTCACAGGAGAAGAGCAGAGCAGAGATGAGCCCCCAGACAATAAAAACAGCTGGCCAGTACGGGGATCGAACCCGCGACCTTGGCGTTATTAGCACCACGCTCTAACCAGCTGAGCTAACCGGCCTCCCTTCGCCATCTGTCTCTACCCGATTGAATAAAAAACTGCCTCAATGTTAGTGAACGCAACGAGACAACAAAGCTTCACGTTTTATCCCGACCAAGGGCTCGTCCGGGATTTGAACCCGGGACCTCTCGCACCCAAAGCGAGAATCATACCCCTAGACCAACGAGCCTTCCTGTGCTGGGCCGAGAAAAAAGAGCTACTCCAGCATCAATAAAAGAAGGAACATGAACTAACGTGGAAGCAATCAAAGACCTCGAGACAGTGTTAAAGGCTAACGAACGCAAGTTGACCTCTTAACTGACCTAAAAATGTGGCTGTGTCTAACATGTAGAGGGATGTTAGGGAGGACAGCTGAAACTGTCAGATGTCACTTAGACCAGCGGTTCTCAATTCCAGTCCTCGAGCCCCCTGCTCTTCACATTTTGTATGTTTCTCGTATAGCTTCAGACATTTGTTCCATTCAAACGTAAGTGCCCTGAGAAGTGGACATCACATGACATCCCTCCGTGATTCAAGTTCAAAGCGTATGTGTACGTTCAGTTCAAAGTGACTAACACAGAGGTGTACAGAGGTATACAGAGGTATATGATGTCACACTTGTCCATGTGTGAAGACGTTGCGCAGCGCAAATCCGTGAACCAATGTTCCAAAGTGAAGTAAACTTCGACGGATTTCCCCTGCTCAGGGAGTGGGGAGCAATGAACACTGTGTAGGGACCATGTCAATCGCAAGGAGCTCACTTCTAATGAGCTGATTATCCGAATCAGGTGTGCTAACAAAGAGAGACATGCAAAATATGCAGACCTTTGGGGAGCGAGGACTGGAATGGAGAACCGCTTCCTTATTCTTTAAGTCAGTGTGAGAAAAAAGAGGTGAGAAGTTGTCTGCGTGACCCGAGTGATGCAAGGTAGTCTGCATAATACAAGAATCCGCACATGCATACTGGCGTAACAAGACCGAGAAGGTCCTTTAACACAAAAGCTAAATCTCTTTGTTAATTCGACAACACAATCGCGGCCAGTGCAAAGGTGCAAGCCTAGAGGAGGGACGGCCTCTTTGCATCAAGCCGGTCATTCGCAGCTATGCTCGTCATTCTTGAAAGGCCAGGGGAATTAGCTCAAATGGTAGAGTGCTCGCTTAGCATGCGAGAGGTAGCGGGATCGATGCCCGCATTCTCCAAGTTGTCTCATTCCCTTTTACTCACACATCCCTAAATCAGTGGTTTTCAATCCTGTCCTGGAGGCATCCCTGCCCTGCACATTTTGCATTTCCCCTAATCTAACACACCAGTTTCAAATCATCAGCTCATTAATAGAGACTGCAAGACCTGATTTGGGTGTGTCTAGCACTGACGCAATGCTGCGACACTCCAACGTTAGCTTTTTTTGGGTCTCACAGCTGCCAAAAAGTATTTCAGACATGGTCCTGTGCAAATTGGTTGCAAAACATTGCCATTTTACACACAGTTCCCTAAAGCAGTGGTTTTCAAACCTGTCCTGGAGGCACCCCTGCCCTACACATTTTGAATGTTTCCCTCATCTATCACACCTGTTTCAAATCATCAACTCATTGATAGAGACCGCAAGACCTTATTTGGGTGTGTCTAATAAGGCAGACAATCAAACTGTGCAGGGCAGGGGTGCCTCCAGGACAGGTTTGAGAACCACTGCCCTAAAGAGACCGACTGGGCATTGATGCAATGCTGCCACAGTCTCTACGTTAGTTAATTTTTTTGGACTCAAAGCTGCCAAAAAGTATTTCAGACATGGTCCTGCGCAAATTGGTTGCAAAAAGTGGTCCCACCGCGATTTGAACTCGGATCACTGGATTCAGAGTGCTAACCATTACACCATGAAACCTTACCTGGAGCAGCCGTTGCTCACAGGGCCACAAAGACTGTCACCAGTGCCAAACTAGTGCTGTTTTTTTCTTTTCCTGCGGCAAGAAACCACACAGGTTCCACCGAGATTCGAACTCAGATCGCAGACAATAAAAACAGCTGGCCAGTACGGGGATCGAACCCGCGACCTTGGCGTTATTAGCACCACGCTCTAACCAGCTGAGCTAACCGGCCTCCCCTCGCCATCTGTCTCTACCCGATTGAATAAAACACTGCCTCAATGTTAGTGAACGCAACGAGACAACAAAGCTTCACGTTTTATCCCGACCAAGGGCTCGTCCGGGATTTGAACCCGGGACCTCTCGCACCCAAAGCGAGAATCATACCCCTAGACCAACGAGCCTTCCTGTGCTGGGCCGAGAAAAAAGAGCTACTGCAGCATCAATAAAAGAAGGAACATGAACTAACGTGGAAGCAATCAAAGACCTCGAGACAGTGTTAAAGGCTAACGAACGCAAGTTGACCTCTTAACTGACCTAAAAATGTGGCTGTGTCTAACATGTAGAGGGATGTTAGGGAGGACAGCTGAAACTGTCAGATGTCACTTAGACCAGCGGTTCTCAATTCCAGTCCTCGAGCCCCCTGCTCTTCACATTTTGTATGTTTCTCGTATAGCTTCAGACATTTGTTCCATTCAAACGTAAGTGCCCTGAGAAGTGGACATCACATGACATCCCTCCGTGATTCAAGTTCAAAGCGTATGTGTACGTTCAGTTCAAAGTGACTAACACAGAGGTGTACAGAGGTATATGATGTCACACTTGTCCATGTGTGAAGACGTTGCGCAGCGCAAATCCGTGAACCAATGTTCCAAAGTGAAGTAAACTTCGACGGATTTCCCCTGCTCAGGGAGTGGGGAGCAATGAACACTGTGTAGGGACCATGTCAATCGCAAGGAGCTCACTTCTAATGAGCTGATTATCCGAATCAGGTGTGCTAACAAAGAGAGACATGCAAAATATGCAGACCTTTGGGGAGCGAGGACTGGAATGGAGAACCGCTTCCTTATTCTTTAAGTCAGTGTGAGAAAAAAGAGGTGAGAAGTTGTCTGCGTGACCCGAGTGATGCAAGGTAGTCTGCATAATACAAGAATCCGCACATGCATACTGGCGTAACAAGACCGAGAAGGTCCTTTAACACAAAAGCTAAATCTCTTTGTTAATTCGACAACACAATCGCGGCCAGTGCAAAGGTGCAAGCCTAGAGGAGGGACGGCCTCTTTGCATCAAGCCGGTCATTCGCAGCTATGCTCGTCATTCTTGAAAGGCCAGGGGAATTAGCTCAAATGGTAGAGCGCTCGCTTAGCATGCGAGCGGTAGCGGGATCGATGCCCGCATTCTCCAAGTTGTCTCATTCCCTTTTACTCACACATCCCTAAATCAGTGGTTTTCAATCCTGTCCTGGAGGCATCCCTGCCCTGCACATTTTGCATTTCCCCTCATCTAACACACCAGTTTCAAATCATCAGCTCATTAATAGAGACTGCAAGACCTGATTTGGGTGTGTCTAGCACTGACGCAATGCTGCGACACTCCAACGTTAGCTTTTTTTGGGTCTCACAGCTGCCAAAAAGTATTTCAGACATGGTCCTGTGCAAATTGGTTGCAAAACATTGCCATTTTACACACAGTTCCCTAAAGCAGTGGTTTTCAAACCTGTCCTGGAGGCACCCCTGCCCTACACATTTTGAATGTTTCCCTCATCTATCACACCTGTTTCAAATCATCAACTCATTGATAGAGACCGCAAGACCTTATTTGGGTGTGTCTAATAAGGCAGACAATCAAACTGTGCAGGGCAGGGGTGCCTCCAGGACAGGTTTGAGAACCACTGCCCTAAAGAGACCGACTGGGCATTGATGCAATGCTGCCACAGTCTCTACGTTAGTTAATTTTTTTGGACTCAAAGCTGCCAAAAAGTATTTCAGACATGGTCCTGCGCAAATTGGTTGCAAAAAGTGGTCCCACCGCGATTTGAACTCGGATCACTGGATTCAGAGTGCTAACCATTACACCATGAAACCTTACCTGGAGCAGCCGTTGCTCACAGGGCCACAAAGACTGTCACCAGTGCCAAACTAGTGCTGTTTTTTTCTTTTCCTGCGGCAAGAAACCACACAGGTTCCACCGAGATTCGAACTCAGATCGCTGGATTCAAAGCCCAGAGTGCTGACCATTACACCATGGAACCGAAACTGCTTGTTTGGTGGCCAACTGGGAAACAGATAGCTCCGTGGCAGTGGGGAAGCAGTTATACAGAGAAGTTGGAACCCAGTGATTTTTGGTCACTGGCCCGCCTCAAAAAGAGGAAATGAGTGGGAGATTTTGCCGAAACCCGGGATCGAACCAGGGACCTTTAGATCTTCAGTCTAACGCTCTCCCAACTGAGCTATTTCGGCCACAACAAGCTCCTGCTTAGCAAGCAGGGATTTCAGTGAGATCACCCTACTCTTTGTCACAGGAGAAGAGCAGAGCAGAGATGAGCCCCCAGACAATAAAAACAGCTGGCCAGTACGGGGATCGAACCCGCGACCTTGGCGTTATTAGCACCACGCTCTAACCAGCTGAGCTAACCGGCCTCCCTTCGCCATCTGTCTCTACCCGATTGAATAAAAAACTGCCTCAATGTTAGTGAACGCAACGAGACAACAAATCTTCACGTTTTATCCCGACCAAGGGCTCGTCCGGGATTTGAACCCGGGACCTCTCGCACCCAAAGCGAGAATCATACCCCTAGACCAACGAGCCTTCCTGTGCTGCGCCGAGAAAAAAGAGCTACTCCAGCATCAATAAAAGAAGGAACATGAACTAACGTGGAAGCAATCAAAGACCTCGAGACAGTGTTAAAGGCTAACGAACGCAAGTTGGCCTCTTAACTGACCTAAAAATGTGGCTGTGTCTAACATGTAGAGGGATGTTAGGGAGGACAGCTGAAACTGTCAGATGTCACTTAGACCAGCGGTTCTCAATTCCAGTCCTCGAGCCCCCTGCTCTTCACATTTTGTATGTTTCTCGTATAGCTTCAGACATTTGTTCCATTCAAACGTAAGTGCCCTGAGAAGTGGACATCACATGACATCCGTCCGTGATTCAAGTTCAAAGCGTATGTGTACGTTCAGTTCAAAGTGACTAACACAGAGGTGTACAGAGGTATACAGAGGTATATGATGTCACACTTGTCCATGTGTGAAGACGTTGCGCAGCGCAAATCCGTGAACCAATGTTCCAAAGTGAAGTAAACTTCGACGGATTTCCCCTGCTCAGGGAGTGGGGAGCAATGAACACTGTGTAGGGACCATGTCAATCGCAAGGAGCTCACTTCTAATGAGCTGATTATCCGAATCAGGTGTGCTAACAAAGAGAGACATGCAAAATATGCAGACCTTTGGGGAGCGAGGACTGGAATGGAGAACCGCTTCCTTATTCTTTAAGTCAGTGTGAGAAAAAAGAGGTGAGAAGTTGTCTGCGTGACCCGAGTGATGCAAGGTAGTCTGCATAATACAAGAATCCGCACATGCATACTGGCGTAACAAGACCGAGAAGGTCCTTTAACACAAAAGCTAAATCTCTTTGTTAATTCGACAACACAATCGCGGCCAGTGCAAAGGTGCAAGCCTAGAGGAGGGACGGCCTCTTTGCATCAAGCCGGTCATTCGCAGCTATGCTCGTCATTCTTGAAAGGCCATGGGAATTAGCTCAAATGGTAGAGCGCTCGCTTAGCATGCGAGAGGTAGCGGGATCGATGCCCGCATTCTCCAAGTTGTCTCATTCCCTTTCACTCACACATCCCTAAATCAGTGGTTTTCAATCCTGTCCTGGAGGCATCCCTGCCCTGCACATTTTGCATTTCCCCTCATCTAACACACCAGTTTCAAATCATCAGCTCATTAATAGAGACTGCAAGACCTGATTTGGGTGTGTCTAGCACTGACGCAATGCTGCGACACTCCAACGTTAGCTTTTTTTGGGTCTCACAGCTGCCAAAAAGTATTTCAGACATGGTCCTGTGCAAATTGGTTGCAAAACATTGCCATTTTACACACAGTTCCCTAAAGCAGTGGTTTTCAAACCTGTCCTGGAGGCACCCCTGCCCTACACATTTTGAATGTTTCCCTCATCTATCACACCTGTTTCAAATCACCAACTCATTGATAGAGACCGCAAGACCTTATTTGGGTGTGTCTAATAAGGCAGACAATCAAACTGTGCAGGGCAGGGGTGCCTCCAGGACAGGTTTGAGAACCACTGCCCTAAAGAGACCGACTGGGCATTGATGCAATGCTGCCACAGTCTCTACGTTAGTTAATTTTTTTGGACTCAAAGCTGCCAAAAAGTATTTCAGACATGGTCCTGCGCAAATTGGTTGCAAAAAGTGGTCCCACCGCGATTTGAACTCGGATCACTGGATTCAGAGTGCCAACCATTACACCATGAAACCTTACCTGGAGCAGCCGTTGCTCACAGGGCCACAAAGACTGTCACCAGTGCCAAACTAGTGCTGTTTTTTTCTTTTCCTGCGGCAAGAAACCACACAGGTTCCACCGAGATTCGAACTCAGATCGCTGGATTCAAAGCCCAGAGTGCTGACCATTACACCATGGAACCGAAACTGCTTGTTTGGTGGCCAACTGGGAAACAGATAGCTCCGTGGCAGTGGGGAAGCAGTTATACAGAGAAGTTGGAACCCAGTGATTTTTGGTCACTGGCCCACCTCAAAAAGAGGAAATGAGTGGGAGATTTTGCCGAAACCCGGGATCGAACCAGGGACCTTTAGATCTTCAGTCTAACGCTCTCCCAACTGAGCTATTTCGGCCACAACAAGCTCCTGCTTAGCAAGCAGGGATTTCAGTGAGATCACCCTACTCTTTGTCACAGGAGAAGAGCAGAGCAGAGATGAGCCCCCAGACAATAAAAACAGCTGGCCAGTACGGGGATCGAACCCGCGACCTTGGCGTTATTAGCACCACGCTCTAACCAGCTGAGCTAACCGGCCTCCCTTCGCCATCTGTCTCTACCCGATTGAATAAAAAACTGCCTCAATGTTAGTGAACGCAACGAGACAACAAAGCTTCACGTTTTATCCGACCAAGGGCTCGTCCGGGATTTGAACTCGGGACCTCTCGCACCCAAAGCGAGAATCATACCCCTAGACCAACGAGCCTTCCTGTGCTGGGCCGAGAAAAAAGAGCTACTCCAGCATCAATAAAAGAAGGAACATGAACTAACGTGGAAGCAATCAAAGACCTCGAGACAGTGTTAAAGGCTAACGAACGCAAGTTGGCCTCTTAACTGACCTAAAAATGTGGCTGTGTCTAACATGTAGAGGGATGTTAGGGAGGACAGCTGAAACTGTCAGATGTCACTTAGACCAGCGGTTCTCAATTCCAGTCCTCGAGCCCCCTGCTCTTCACATTTTGTATGTTTCTCGTATAGCTTCAGACATTTGTTCCATTCAAACGTAAGTGCCCTGAGAAGTGGACATCACATGACATCCCTCCGTGATTCAAGTTCAAAGCGTATGTGTACGTTCAGTTCAAAGTGACTAACACAGAGGTGTACAGAGGTATATGATGTCACACTTGTCCATGTGTGAAGACGTTGCGCAGCGCAAATCCGTGAACCAATGTTCCAAAGTGAAGTAAACTTCGACAGATTTCCCCTGCTCAGGGAGTGGGGAGCAATGAACACTGTGTAGGGACCATGTCAATCGCAAGGAGCTCACTTCTAATGAGCTGATTATCCGAATCAGGTGTGCTAACAAAGAGAGACATGCAAAATATGCAGACCTTTGGGGAGCGAGGACTGGAATGGAGAACCGCTTCCTTATTCTTTAAGTCAGTGTGAGAAAAAAGAGGTGAGAAGTTGTCTGCGTGACCCGAGTGATGCAAGGTAGTCTGCATAATACAAGAATCCGCACATGCATATTGGCGTAACAAGACCGAGAAGGTCCTTTAACACAAAAGCTAAATCTCTTTGTTAATTCGACAACACAATCGCGGCCAGTGCAAAGGTGCAAGCCTAGAGGAGGGACGGCCTCTTTGCATCAAGCCGGTCATTCGCAGCTATGCTCGTCATTCTTGAAAGGCCAGGGGAATTAGCTCAAATGGTAGAGCGCTCGCTTAGCATGCGAGAGGTAGCGGGATCGATGCCCGCATTCTCCAAGTTGGCTCATGCCCTTTTACTCACACATCCCTAAATCAGTGGTTTTCAATCCTGTCCTGGAGGCATCCCTGCCCTGCACATTTTGCATTTCCCCTCATCTAACACACCAGTTTCAAATCATCAGCTCATTAATAGAGACTGCAAGACCTGATTTGGGTGTGTCTAGCACTGACGCAATGCTGCGACACTCCAACGTTAGCTTTTTTTGGGTCTCACAGCTGCCAAAAAGTATTTCAGACATGGTCCTGTGCAAATTGGTTGCAAAACATTGCCATTTTACACACAGTTCCCTAAAGCAGTGGTTTTCAAACCTGTCCTGGAGGCACCCCTGCCCTACACATTTTGAATGTTTCCCTCATCTATCACACCTGTTTCAAATCATCAACTCATTGATAGAGACCGCAAGACCTTATTTGGGTGTGTCTAATAAGGCAGACAATCAAACTGTGCAGGGCAGGGGTGCCTCCAGGACAGGTTTGAGAACCACTGCCCTAAAGAGACCGACTGGGCATTGATGCAATGCTGCCACAGTCTCTACGTTAGTTAATTTTTTTGGACTCAAAGCTGCCAAAAAGTATTTCAGACATGGTCCTGCGCAAATTGGTTGCAAAAAGTGGTCCCACCGCGATTTGAACTCGGATCACTGGATTCAGAGTGCTAACCATTACACCATGAAACCTTACCTGGAGCAGCCGTTGCTCACAGGGCCACAAAGACTGTCACCAGTGCCAAACTAGTGCTGTTTTTTCTTTTCCTGCGGCAAGAAACCACACAGGTTCCACCGAGATTCGAACTCAGATCGCTGGATTCAAAGCCCAGAGTGCTGACCATGGAACCGAAACTGCTTGTTTGGTGGCCAACTGGGAAACAGATAGCTCCGTGGCAGTGGGGAAGCAGTTATACAGAGAAGTTGGAACCCAGTGATTTTTGGTCACTGGCCCGCCTCAAAAAGAGGAAATGAGTGGGAGATTTTGCCGAAACCCGGGATCGAACCAGGGACCTTTAGATCTTCAGTCTAAAGCTCTCCCAACTGAGCTATTTCGGCCACAACAAGCTCCTGCTTAGCAAACAGGGATTTCAGTGAGATCACCCTACTCTTTGTCACAGGAGAAGAGCAGAGCAGAGATGAGCCCCCAGACAATAAAAACAGCTGGCCAGTACGGGGATCGAACCCGCGACCTTGGCGTTATTAGCACCACGCTCTAACCAGCTGAGCTAACCGGCCTCCCTTCGCCATCTGTCTCTACCCGATTGAATAAAACACTGCCTCAATGTTAGTGAACGCAACGAGACAACAAAGCTTCACGTTTTATCCCGACCAAGGGCTCGTCCGGGATTTGAACCCGGGACCTCTCGCACCCAAAGCGAGAATCATACCCCTAGACCAACGAGCCTTCCTGTGCTGGGCCGAGAAAAAAGAGCTACTGCAGCATCAATAAAAGAAGGAACATGAACTAACGTGGAAGCAATCAAAGACCTCGAGACAGTGTTAAAGGCTAACGAACGCAAGTTGGCCTCTTAACTGACCAAAAAATGTGGCTGTGTCTAACATGTAGAGGGATGTTAGGGAGGACAGCTGAAACTGTCAGATGTCACTTAGACCAGCGGTTCTCAATTCCAGTCCTCGAGCCCCCTGCTCTTCACATTTTGTATGTTTCTCGTATAGCTTCAGACATTTGTTCCATTCAAACGTAAGTGCCTGGAGAAGTGGACATCACATGACATCCCTCCGTGATTCAAGTTCAAAGCGTATGTGTACGTTCAGTTCAAAGTGACTAACACAGAGGTGTACAGAGGTATACAGAGGTATATGATGTCACACTTGTCCATGTATGAAGACGTTGCGCAGCGCAAATCCGTGAACCAATGTTCCAAAGTGAAGTAAACTTCGACGGATTTCCCCTGCTCAGGGAGTGGGGAGCAATGAACACTGTGTAGGGACCATGTCAATCGCAAGGAGCTCACTTCTAATGAGCTGATTATCCGAATCAGGTGTGCTAACAAAGAGAGACATGCAAAATATGCAGACCTTTGGGGAGCGAGGACTGGAATGGAGAACCGCTTCCTTATTCTTTAAGTCAGTGTGAGAAAAAAGAGGTGAGAAGTTGTCTGCGTGACCCGAGTGATGCAAGGTAGTCTGCATAATACAAGAATCCGCACATGCATACTGGCGTAACAAGACCGAGAAGGTCCTTTAACACAAAAGCTAAATCTCTTTGTTAATTCGACAACACAATCGCGGCCAGTGCAAAGGTGCAAGCCTAGAGGAGGGACGGCCTCTTTGCATCAAGCCGGTCATTCGCAGCTATGCTCGTCATTCTTGAAAGGCCAGGGGAATTAGCTCAAATGGTAGAGCGCTCGCTTAGCATGCGAGAGGTAGTGGGATCGATGCCCGCATTCTCCAAGTTGGCTCATGCCCTTTTACTCACACATCCCTAAATCAGGGGTTTTCAATCCTGTCCTGGAGGCATCCCTGCCCTACACATTTTGAATGTTTCCCTCATCTATCACACCTGTTTCAAATCATCAACTCATTGATAGAGACCGCAAGACCTTATTTGGGTGTGTCTAATAAGGCAGACAATCAAACTGTGCAGGGCAGGGGTGCCTCCAGGACAGGTTTGAGAACCACTGCCCTAAAGAGACCGACTGGGCATTGATGCAATGCTGCCACAGTCTCTACGTTAGTTAATTTTTTTGGACTCAAAGCTGCCAAAAAGTATTTCAGACATGGTCCTGCGCAAATTGGTTGCAAAAAGTGGTCCCACCGCGATTTGAACTCGGATCACTGGATTCAGAGTGCTAACCATTACACCATGAAACCTTACCCGGAGCAGCCGTTGCTCACAGGGCCACAAAGACTGTCACCAATGCCAAACTAGTGCTGTTTTTTTCTTTTCCTGCGGCAAGAAACCACACAGGTTCCACCGAGATTCGAACTCAGATCGCTGGATTCAAAGCCCAGAGTGCTGACCATTACACCATGGAACCGAAACTGCTTGTTTGGTGGCCAACTGGGAAACAGATAGCTCCGTGGCAGTGGGGAAGCAGTTATACAGAGAGGTTGGAACCCAGTGATTTTTGGTCACTGGCCCGCCTCAAAAAGAGGAAATGAGTGGGAGATTTTGCCGAAACCCGGGATCGAACCAGGGACCTTTAGATCTTCAGTCTAACGCTCTCCCAACTGAGCTATTTCGGCCACAACAAGCTCCTGCTTAGCAAGCAGGGATTTCAGTGAGATCACCCTACTCTTTGTCACAGGAGAAGAGCAGAGCAGAGATGAGCCCCCAGACAATAAAAACAGCTGGCCAGTACGGGGATCGAACCCGCGACCTTGGCGTTATTAGCACCACGCTCTAACCAGCTGAGCTAATATTATAGCCGATTGAATAAAACACTGCCTCAATGTTAGTGAACGCAACGAGACAACAAAGCTTCACGTTTTATCCCGACCAAGGGCTCGTCCAGGATTTGAACCCGGGACCTCTCGCACCCAAAGCGAGAATCATACCCCTAGACCAACGAGCCTTCCTGTGCTGGGCCGAGAAAAAAGAGCTACTGCAGCATCAATAAAAGAAGGAACATGAACTAACGTGGAAGCAATCAAAGACCTCGAGACAGTGTTAAAGGCTAACGAACGCAAGTTGGCCTCTTAACTGACCAAAAAATGTGGCTGTGTCTAACATGTAGAGGGATGTTAGGGAGGACAGCTGAAACTGTCAGATGTCACTTAGACCAGCGGTTCTCAATTCCAGTCCTCGAGCCCCCTGCTCTTCACATTTTGTATGTTTCTCGTATAGCTTCAGACATTTGTTCCATTCAAACGTAAGTGCCCTGAGAAGTGGACATCACATGACATCCCTCCGTGATTCAAGTTCAAAGCGTATGTGTACGTTCAGTTCAAAGTGACTAACACAGAGGTGTACAGAGGTATACAGAGGTATATGATGTCACACTTGTCCATGTATGAAGACGTTGCGCAGCGCAAATCCGTGAACCAATGTTCCAAAGTGAAGTAAACTTCGACGGATTTCCCCTGCTCAGGGAGTGGGGAGCAATGAACACTGTGTAGGGACCATGTCAATCACAAGGAGCTCACTTCTAATGAGCTGATTATCCGAATCAGGTGTGCTAACAAAGAGAGACATGCAAAATATGCAGACCTTTGGGGAGCGAGGACTGGAATGGAGAACCGCTTCCTTATTCTTTAAGTCAGTGTGAGAAAAAAAGAGGTGAGAAGTTGTCTGCGTGACCCGAGTGATGCAAGGTAGTCTGCATAATACAAGAATCCGCACATGCATACTGGCGTAACAAGACCGAGAAGGTCCTTTAACACAAAAGCTAAATCTCTTTGTTAATTCGACAACACAATCGCGGCCAGTGCAAAGGTGCAAGCCTAGAGGAGGGACGGCCTCTTTGCATCAAGCCGGTCATTCGCAGCTATGCTCGTCATTCTTGAAAGGCCAGGGGAATTAGCTCAAATGGTAGAGCGCTCGCTTAGCATGCGAGAGGTAGCGGGATCGATGCCCGCATTCTCCAAGTTGGCTCATGCCCTTTTACTCACACATCCCTAAATCAGGGGTTTTCAATCCTGTCCTGGAGGCATCCCTGCCCTGCACATTTTGCATTTCCCCTCATCTAACACACCAGTTTCAAATCATCAGCTCATTAATAGAGACTGCAAGACCTGATTTGGGTGTGTCTAGCACTGACGCAATGCTGCGACACTCCCACGTTAGCTTTTTTTGGGTCTCACAGCTGCCAAAAAGTATTTCAGACATGGTCCTGTGCAAATTGGTTGCAAAACATTGCCATTTTACACACAGTTCCCTAAAGCAGTGGTTTTCAAACCTGTCCTGGAGGCACCCCTGCCCTACACATTTTGAATGTTTCCCTCATCTATCACACCTGTTTCAAATCATCAACTCATTGATAGAGACCGCAAGACCTTATTTGGGTGTGTCTAATAAGGCAGACAATCAAACTGTGCAGGGCAGGGGTGCCTCCAGGACAGGTTTGAGAACCACTGCCCTAAAGAGACCGACTGGGCATCGATGCAATGCTGCCACAGTCTCTACGTTAGTTAATTTTTTTGGACTCAAAGCTGCCAAAAAGTATTTCAGACATGGTCCTGCGCAAATTGGTTGCAAAAAGTGGTCCCACCGCGATTTGAACTCGGATCACTGGATTCAGAGTGCTAACCATTACACCATGAAACCTTACCTGGAGCAGCCGTTGCTCACAGGGCCACAAAGACTGTCACCAGTGCCAAACTAGTGCTGTTTTTTCTTTTCCTGCGGCAAGAAACCACACAGGTTCCACCGAGATTCGAACTCAGATCGCTGGATTCAAAGCCCAGAGTGCTGACCATTACACCATGGAACCGAAACTGCTTGTTTGGTGGCCAACTGGGAAACAGATAGCTCCGTGGCAGTGGGGAAGCAGTTATACAGAGAAGTTGGAACCCAGTGATTTTTGGTCACTGGCCCGCCTCAAAAAGAGGAAATGAGTGGGAGATTTTGCCGAAACCCGGGATCGAACCAGGGACCTTTAGATCTTCAGTCTAAAGCTCTCCCAACTGAGCTATTTCGGCCACAACAAGCTCCTGCTTAGCAAACAGGGATTTCAGTGAGATCACCCTACTCTTTGTCACAGGAGAAGAGCAGAGCAGAGATGAGCCCCCAGACAATAAAAACAGCTGGCCAGTACGGGGATCGAACCCGCGACCTTGGCGTTATTAGCACCACGCTCTAACCAGCTGAGCTAACCGGCCTCCCTTCGCCATCTGTCTCTACCCGATTGAATAAAACACTGCCTCAATGTTAGTGAACGCAACGAGACAACAAAGCTTCACGTTTTATCCCGACCAAGGGCTCGTCCGGGATTTGAACCCGGGACCGCTCGCACCCAAAGCGAGAATCATACCCCTAGACCAACGAGCCTTCCTGTGCTGGGCCGAGAAAAAAGAGCTACTGCAGCATCAATAAAAGAAGGAACATGAACTAACGTGGAAGCAATCAAAGACCTCGAGACAGTGTTAAAGGCTAACGAACGCAAGTTGGCCTCTTAACTGACCAAAAAATGTGGCTGTGTCTAACATGTAGAGGGATGTTAGGGAGGACAGCTGAAACTGTCAGATGTCACTTAGACCAGCGGTTCTCAATTCCAGTCCTCGAGCCCCCTGCTCTTCACATTTTGTATGTTTCTCGTATAGCTTCAGACATTTGTTCCATTCAAACGTAAGTGCCCTGAGAAGTGGACATCACATGACATCCCTCCGTGATTCAAGTTCAAAGCGTATGTGTACGTTCAGTTCAAAGTGACTAACACAGAGGTGTACAGAGGTATACAGAGGTATATGATGTCACACTTGTCCATGTGTGAAGACGTTGCGCAGCGCAAATCCGTGAACCAATGTTCCAAAGTGAAGTAAACTTCGACGGATTTCCCCTGCTCAGGGAGTGGGGAGCAATGAACACTGTGTAGGGACCATGTCAATCGCAAGGAGCTCACTTCTAATGAGCTGATTATCCGAATCAGGTGTGCTAACAAAGAGAGACATGGATCCTGTCCTGGAGGCATCCCTGCCCTGCACATTTTGCATTTCCCCTCATCTAACACACCAGTTTCAAATCATCAGCTCATTAATAGAGACTGCAAGACCTGATTTGGGTGTGTCTAGCACTGACGCAATGCTGCGACACTCCCACGTTAGCTTTTTTTGGGTCTCACAGCTGCCAAAAAGTATTTCAGACATGGTCCTGTGCAAATTGGTTGCAAAACATTGCCATTTTACACACAGTTCCCTAAAGCAGTGGTTTTCAAACCTGTCCTGGAGGCACCCCTGCCCTACACATTTTGAATGTTTCCCTCATCTATCACACCTGTTTCAAATCATCAACTCATTGATAGAGACCGCAAGACCTTATTTGGGTGTGTCTAATAAGGCAGACAATCAAACTGTGCAGGGCAGGGGTGCCTCCAGGACAGGTTTGAGAACCACTGCCCTAAAGAGACCGACTGGGCATTGATGCAATGCTGCCACAGTCTCTACGTTAGTTAATTTTTTTGGACTCAAAGCTGCCAAAAAGTATTTCAGACATGGTCCTGCGCAAATTGGTTGCAAAAAGTGGTCCCACCGCGATTTGAACTCGGATCACTGGATTCAGAGTGCTAACCATTACACCATGAAACCTTACCCGGAGCAGCCGTTGCTCACAGGGCCACAAAGACTGTCACCAGTGCCAAACTAGTGCTGTTTTTTTCTTTTCCTGCGGCAAGAAACCACACAGGTTCCACCGAGATTCGAACTCAGATCGCTGGATTCAAAGCCCAGAGTGCTGACCATTACACCATGGAACCGAAACTGCTCGTTTGGTGGCCATCTGTCTCTACCCGATTGAATAAAACACTGCCTCAATTTTAGTGAACGCAACGAGACAACAAAGCTTCACGTTTTATCCCGACCAAGGGCTCGTCCGGGATTTGAACCCGGGACCTCTCGCACCCAAAGCGAGAATCATACCCCTAGACCAACGAGCCTTCCTGTGCTGGGCCGAGAAAAAAGAGCTACTGCAGCATCAATAAAAGAAGGAACATGAACTAACGTGGAAGCAATCAAAGACCTCGAGACAGTGTTAAAGGCTAACGAACGCAAGTTGGCCTCTTAACTGACCAAAAAATGTGGCTGTGTCTAACATGTAGAGGGATGTTAGGGAGGACAGCTGAAACTGTCAGATGTCACTTAGACCAGCGGTTCTCAATTCCAGTCCTCGAGCCCCCTGCTCTTCACATTTTGTATGTTTCTCGTATAGCTTCAGACATTTGTTCCATTCAAACGTAAGTGCCCTGAGAAGTGGACATCACATGACATCCCTCCGTGATTCAAGTTCAAAGCGTATGTGTACGTTCAGTTCAAAGTGACTAACACAGAGGTGTACAGAGGTATACAGAGGTATATGATGTCACACTTGTCCATGTGTGAAGACGTTGCGCAGCGCAAATCCGTGAACCAATGTTCCAAAGTGAAGTAAACTTCGACGGATTTCCCCTGCTCAGGGAGTGGGGAGCAATGAACACTGTGTAGGGACCATGTCAATCGCAAGGAGCTCACTTCTAATGAGCTGATTATCCGAATCAGGTGTGCTAACAAAGAGAGACATGCAAAATATGCAGACCTTTGGGGAGCGAGGACTGGAATGGAGAACCGCTTCCTTATTCTTTAAGTCAGTGTGAGAAAAAAGAGGTGAGAAGTTGTCTGCGTGACCCGAGTGATGCAAGGTAGTCTGCATAATACAAGAATCCGCACATGCATACTGGCGTAACAAGACCGAGAAGGTCCTTTAACACAAAAGCTAAATCTCTTTGTTAATTCGACAACACAATCGCGGCCAGTGCAAAGGTGCAAGCCTAGAGGAGGGACGGCCTCTTTGCATCAAGCCGGTCATTCGCAGCTATGCTCGTCATTCTTGAAAGGCCAGGGGAATTAGCTCAAATGGTAGAGTGCTTGCTTAGCATGCGAGAGCTAGCGGGATCGATGCCCGCATTCTCCAAGTTGGCTCATGCCCTTTTACTCACACATCCCTAAATCAGTGGTTTTCAATCCTGTCCTGGAGGCATCCCTACCCTGCACATTTTGCATTTCCCCTCATCTAACATTGATAGAGACCGCAAGACCTTATTTGGGTGTGTCTAATAAGGCAGACAATCAAACTGTGCAGGGCAGGGGTGCCTCCAGGACAGGTTTGAGAACCACTGCCCTAAAGAGACCGACTGGGCATTGATGCAATGCTGCCACAGTCTCTACGTTAGTTAATTTTTTTGGACTCAAAGCTGCCAAAAAGTATTTCAGACATGGTCCTGCGCAAATTGGTTGCAAAAAGTGGTCCCACCGCGATTTGAACTCGGATCACTGGATTCAGAGTGCTAACCATTACACCATGAAACCTTACCCGGAGCAGCCGTTGCTCACAGGGCCACAAAGACTGTCACCAGTGCCAAACTAGTGCTGTTTTTTTCTTTTCCTGCGGCAAGAAACCACACAGGTTCCACCGAGATTCGAACTCAGATCGCTGGATTCAAAGCCCAGAGTGCTGACCATTACACCATGGAACCGAAACTGCTTGTTTGGTGGCCAACTGGGAAACAGACAGCTCCGTGGCAGTGGGGAAGCAGTTATACAGAGAAGTTGGAACCCAGTGATTTTTGGTCACTGGCCCGCCTCAAAAAGAGGAAATGAGTGGGAGATTTTGCCGAAACCCGGGATCGAACCAGGGACCTTTAGATCTTCAGTCTAACGCTCTCCCAACTCCGCCAAAGCTGGGGAACAATTGTCTGTATAAGAAGGGGGAGAAGAGGGGAGAGAGAGGAAGAGAAGCGCGAGAAATTCAGGAAATCGTAGGTTCGAATCCACGCTGTCACATAAAGTTATGCGTGTATTTGTTAAAAATCGTAAATCGATTGTTTCGTGTCCAAGTTTGATTTTAAAAGTAATGTATTTGAATTTAATTATTGTTTCGTTTCTAAGATTGATTTTGACAGTAATGTTTTTGATTTAATAATTCTTTCGTTTCTAAGATTGATTTTTATTTTATTCTCATTATCATTATCATTAGTCAAAGTGCATTTATTAAGGCAATCATTTCCTGTGGCAGTAGGGACAAAATAACCTCCTTATTACGGCATTCACACTTTATTGTATCATATTACTTACTGCAAAGCTACACGTGACACTGAATTTAACTGTAAACTGAATGTCATTACATTCAATAAAACAAATAAATACAACACACAGAGAAATATATTTATTAACTATATACATATTTAAAAAAATGTAGGAAAAGTACTAAATTCAATATAAAATTAAGAATTTTAAGTGCACACGCTATATAAAATAAGTACAAAAAAATATATAAATATATACATCAAAATCTACACATTTTGGTATTTTACTTTATACTGCTTCCTCTACACATAAACCTTTCTATAATAATAATAATAATAGTTTAACTTTATTTAATATGTATATATATTTCCATATGTATTATAGTGTATTCACATACATACCCACATGTTTATAATAATAATAATAATAATAATAATAATAATACAAGATAAAAAAAAGTGCACAGTATAACTCTTTAACATTAAATATGGCTGGAAGATAAAAAACAGAACAGATCCAACCAAGAGAACAAAATGAATGTATCACACATAAATAAATGAGTTATCTTCTCATAATCTGTAACCACTGCTCCTTTGTAATTGTTTCTTTATTAGGGCAATATATTTTGCCTTTGTACTGGCTATGGCCAGTTTCTTGAGTACGAAATTGGCCACACTTTCTGCACGAATTTGCTTTTACAGTGCGATTGTACGATCGTTTGGTTGGAGTGGCTGTGTCATTTGCAGGTGGCTCAGAGGAAATTGCTCCAGGGTTAATGGTGGAAAATGGGGCTGGGCAGGGCACCAGAAACATCTGAGACACAACAGGGGCAGTGGGTGTGTCAGGAACCAATGGGTGTGGTGCTGTCGGCCTGGGACAAATTGTCCTTAGCTGGCTGGACGTGGCTGAACGCTGAGGGTGTACGGCTGATGGCCAGATTGAAGTTGCTGTGGCAGATGTACAGGTAGCTGAGGGCGCAATCTTTCTAAACTTTGTCTTTGCCTGTCCAGCTGTGTCTGGTGGCATCTGGTAGGTATGCAACTGGTGGCTATATTGTGGAGGCACAACAGGCTGTACTCGTGCTGGAGGCAAAACATCCAAAGCCACTGGACGTGCCTCTGGAAGGTCCAGCCCTTGCAACAGCAAGGAGACCTCCTGACCCTTTAAACGGTTATTGTGCCATGTCGTAAGGGTCCTCTGATTTACCTCAACTAGCTGAAGGGTTGTGTCACTCATCACCGTTCCATTGCTCAGGATTAGCTGCCGAATTTTTCTGTAATCACGAAGAATGAGATCCCATCTAGACAGACATTCTGTCCGCTGTTTCTTGGGGCTTCGGTGGATGTTACATAACCTTATGAAAATCATTTCAACAAGGCGACAGCAATTAGGCCACTGTGCTGGAGAGCCGCTAGAACCCAAAACACACCTTTTTGTGCTGTCGACACCAGGAGTGAAGACAGCTTTCTTTTTTGGGGACCTAAAACGTCCTGTAAGTAGCCTGTCTTGATGACGAGCAGCATACACCACCCTGTCTTTATCAAATTTGTCCAGGTTCTGCCACAGACCCACAATGGTCGCAACTTGTTGGTTGGTAAGTGTGAGGCTTGTCTGTGTGCGCAGCTCCACCAGACACTCTGCCAACGCATCCACCCGGTCCATTCCAGGAATGCAGTGTTCGTCAACAGCCTGGAAATATATAACTGTTGGTTAGGTATTTACATGCTGTTAAGTAAGTTTACTGCTTAATGGCAGATAACTAAATGAGTGACAATTCGTATAGAAAAGGAAATTTTACCATTGCTGAGGGCACTGGTGTATCTAAAGGATCCTGGACACTGGGTACTGGTGCAGCTGAAGGAGCCCGGACTCTGAGCAGTGGTGGAGCCTGGACACTGGGCAGTGGTGCAGCTACACTGGGCACTGGTGCAGCTGAAGGAGCCCGGACTCTGAGCAGTGGTGGAGCCTGGACACTGGGCAGTGGTGGAGTCTGGACACTGGGCAGTGGTGCAGCTACACTGGGCACTGGTGCAGCTGAAGGAGCCCGGACTCTGAACAATGGTGGAGCCTGGACACTGAGCAGTGATGCAGCTACACTGGGCACTGGTGCAGTTGAAGGAGCCCGGACTCTGAGCAGTGGTGGAGCCTGGACACTGGGCAGTGGTGGAGTTTGGACACTGGGCAATGGTGGAGTCTGGACACTGGGCAATGGTGGAGTCTGGACACTGGGCAGTGGTGGAGTTTGGACACTGGGCAATGGTGGAGTCTGGACACTGGGCAATGGTGGAGTCTGGACACTGGGCAGTGGTGGAGTCTGGACACTGGGCAGTGGTGGAGTCTGGACAATGGGCAGTGGTGGAATTTTGACACTGGGCAGTGGTGCAGCTGTAGGAGCCTGGACACTGGGAACTGGTGCAGCTGGTAGAACTGGTGGACCTGAAAGGACTAAGTCATCTGATGCCACAAGATTTGCCACTGTGGCTTCCTCTCCAAAGAAATCAATGAAACCCTCATCCTTTTCCACTTGCTCCTCCACATCTATCTCCTCCAGCAATTGAGAGGTCCTATCAGAGGTAGGGCACATGTCCTCCAGGGGCTGACTATTCTGCCTCAACAAGTACTGTACTCCAATGAGCTCCCCTGAGGAAATATTTGTAACAGGAAACATTTTTAATGGAAATTATGCAGAAAGGTTTATTTAGAAATGCAGTAAATATTTTGTTGTCCACTTCTGTATGAACAATATATATCTAATTCAGAGGGTATCATAAAAAGACAGGATTACTCTATATTCTACTATGTATTTTATTTTCTGCCCTGAAACCTAGAACACAGAATAATGTATAAATATTCTGGTAGTATAATTTTTCTCTGATATGTCAAAATTACATTATTATTGTCCAAAAGCACTTGTAATTTTACCAAAAACATGCTACATCATGAGCTGCATTTATCAAAATATTTTTACCTGTGTATACTGCAGGTGGAGTGAAGCTAGGGACCAATTTCCTGCCATACAACTTATTGTAGTTCTCATTGACAGAGTAAACCAGCTCCCCTGTGTAAGAGCGCAGAGTTGAACCTCCATCTGCAACAGCAGCTTCAGCCCGGTCCTGATTCCAGCGTAATAAACCTTCCAGGAGATAAATCTGGAAGTTCAGGCTGTTTGCGCTGTTCCCTAGAAAAAGAAATAGAAAGCCAAATATTGCTTTGAGAAAATGCAAAACATAAAATTTAATCTGCAAATATCTTGATAAACAGGAATTAGTGGCAAAATGTGGTATATTCTGACATGACAAACCTGGAATAAATCTGTTTAGGTGGCAGTGAAATGATTCCAGGGATGTGGAGCCTCTGGCACAACGATAAGTTTTTAGAACCACCCCACCCTTGCTTGTAGTTCCAGTTTCAGTATAGAGCGGCACATTTGGAGGGTCTTGGATACAGGTGACGTGCCGCCTCTGGACATTCCAGATGTGCTGCATTCTCACACTGTCAAGTAGAGGAACACCAAGAGCATCATTCCCCTTGCCACCCATGAGCTCTCTGATGAGCATATCAAGGAGGCGGAAAGTGGTTTCTTCTCCCCGTGTTCTCCTCCTGCAGTGCTGGAGCAGCTCAGCTTTAGTTAAATGATGGTCCAGTTCTGCCTCCGACAGAGTAGGCCAGCCCTGTTGGATGAGTTGCTCCCTTTTGGCCTGTCTCAGCAGAGTGAGATCCCCTGCATCCCACTCAAAAATACAGGATGACAGCCTTGCCATAAAAGTAGGGTACAACTGGTGGGCGTCAGTGGTGCACCCTACTGCCAGACGTCGCATAAAATGCCAAATGTCTAGGCGGACGATGACATCTGGCCAGCCGCTGAACCGCCTCTTCAATTTAGTCTCTCCCACTTTCTTGCAACAATCACAGTCCACATAAATGATAGTGGGAGGATCAACACCAGCACTCCGGTATCGCTCCATGAGCCCTGCAGCCATGAGGTCTAACCCAGCCCCTTCATTCGCAGTCAGGACACTCATCAGCACCTGACCTATCTCATTGCCCACTGAGGTAAGCCACTGTGCTGTGCCTTTCGCAGGCCCGCTCAACTTCTTGGTGATCTGAAAGAAACAATAAGCATAGCAAATAATACAACATGCATCCAAATCAGTTACACTGAAAAAAATAAAGCTCTCTTGGTCTAACAATACATTATAGATAAGGGTACAGTCAATTAAGCAGCTTATCTGACCTTCTTAGTTGAATCCATTTTTAAGATTGATCCATACGTGGATGTTATGCTGGCCTTTATGTGATCGAGCCTGTTGAGAATGTCCTGACTATATACAGTGAGGAGCCATTTGTAGCTGGGTACTGAAGCAAGTGGTGGTGGCTCCTGGAAGTGCAGCGGATGCAGGCCACGATTATCAAAAAAGGCCACACACTCTGATGTGTACCGAAGCGCACGTTTCAACCACTCCTCACTGTGGTTCTCTCTCAGCTGGCCGATGATCCTCACTGGGCCATTCCCCATGCCCCTCTCACGCAGCAAGCGAAGAACCCGAATGTCACAGGCATACCTTGGAAAAAAGCATTCATTTAAGTATCTTATTATAAGGTATCTAATTATTGTAGGAAATATTTATCAGAAAGGGTAGCACATAAGTGAAAATGACTGCAAAATAATTACTTGCGTGTGAGGATGACCCTGAATTCAGATCGATGGGCCAGGTCCAACTGCTGCAGCACAGCTTGACTCCAGGACAGATAGCTGGTTCTACACCTGGTGCAGATCAGGGTCTCTGTCACCAGGTTGTAGTATCTGTCAATGTCTAACACCTGTCGTACCCTCCTGTGCAGTCCACCACCACACAGCTGTTGCCTGGCACAGGCAGGGTTAGTACACTGGAGCCGCACCTTCCACAGCTTATATGGCATCCAGAGCAAGAGACGCTGTGAAAAAAACCTATCAGGTGTTGGAGCTTGGTGGTACAACAGGGCTGGTGGTGGGGGGTGATACCACAACTGTAGGTTTTCACGCAGCTCCAGCTTTCCCTTTGCACCAACCCTAAAAAGTGCTTCTGACACCCACTTCTGGTCTTGCTGTGGCATTGTCTGTGGCCACAGAAGGGGGAGATCTTCTGGCTGAGATGAGACCTGCTGATATTATAAAAAACACTGGTTTAAATAAAAGCTAAGAGAGCATTAAATGATGAAGACATGTATATATCTTACTGGGCTCCTCACAACAGTATTCTCAGAAACAGTTGATGGCGTTGCTGTTTTTTTGATGCGTTGTGAACTCTGAGGTGGAGGAAGGAAGAAGGAAGAGGAGGACTGGATGACGGGCTGATGAGGTTTGGGGGATGGAGGAGGATGAGGATCAGAGGGTGGACATGAAACTGTAGCTGAACTGGAGTGCTCTAACATCTGTGGAGTCAAACATTATGAATAATTTATTAAGGGGATTGCCATGTTTTTAATACATTAAAATTACATAGTGATAAAGTCATGATGACATTATAAAAGTCTTGATGTCTTTTAATATTAACCTGAGAGGTTTTCCTCTGGGTGCTCAAATTAGGTTTTGCTGCTGCCACATGTGAGCCTCCAAACCTTGACTTTTCAAACTAAAAAGATTTGTCATGGTTAGTGATAACAAAACCCTAACACTATAGTTAAAGGTTGAGATGTTTCAGTATCTGCAGTGATGCATGCAATAGTGTGGTCTGCTTACCATTGACAATGTCAGTTTAGGTCTCTTTGCAGGACATGACACATCGCTGACAGAGGGTGTGCTTTGGGCCGGCGTGCTCTGTGATGCTTCCCCTGTGACTGGTGGATGAACCTGTGACACATGCATAAAGTACAAAACAGTCTTCCTAATGTGATTTTAGATATAAAGACACATTGATGTTGCAAACACATCTATCTATTTATGCAACTTGAACCAGGCTAATTGAAGTTACCTTGTGAAAGCCACAAATACATGTCTGAGCTTCCTTCAGAAGAGTGGTCTGTCCCCTCATTTGCAGAGGGCACTTTTCTATCTGTGAACATGAATTATACCTCTGACACTGGATCTCAAAACAGCAATAAGTCATCATAATTATATCAATATAACATTGTATTTACATGTAATTACTTAACCATACACATAAATAAAAATACCACAATGTATTGTCAAAAAAGTTTGTTAGTTTGCCCATGAATCTAGCTGCATAACTTACCTTCTGATACATCTCATGCCATCTTTTTTGTCGGGGAGAAGGTCTATTCCCCTGTGTAGATGGCCAAACTCCTGTTTGGGCAAAACTCTCCAGACGCGCAAGCCATTCAGCATTACTCATGCCTTTGTGAGACTTAGCTGAAGCCATGTCGTTGCCTGAAACACTACATAACACGTTACACTAACTGCCATTGTAGCCTGTAGCATTTACCCTCCTGTTGTGTTCATTTCATGATAGCTAGTTGTGTTCCTGGTCCAGAACGACCGCCATATTATAGCAGATTATAAGTTCATTATAATACACATATTATCTTACATATAACATGTTGTGATTTATTTATTTATTATTTAATGCCATGTCAGCAGCAGGGGCTATATTCATGCCAAGAGGAAACATTTCAATTGCACAATTCAGTCATATATATAATGTCAAAACAATTATATAACATTTATATATATATATATATATATATATATATATATATATATATATATATATATATATATATATATATATATATATATGTTTGTATGTATGTGTGTATGTTTGTACAAATATAAAAAAATACATATAATAAGATTATAACAAGAATAAAAGTATAAGAACAATTACATAGAGTCTTAACAAGTTGTGATAGATCTTTCTATTATGGCTGTATGTCTCAATGACCTAGGCTCATACAACACGTTTATGAGTATAAATAAATAAATAAATATATAGCATTATGGATTAATTTGACTAAAACAAATACTCAGATTAAACATATTGTGGTCTTTCAACTGTGTCCATGTGATAAGGGCATGAACCTGAATGTATAAACTTATCCATTCACTTCTTTTGACTGGTCATAACATATGTACAAACATATAACATACGTGTAAAAGTTAAACAAAACATTAACATTTTCCAAATTTATTTTGTGTGTTCAAATGCCGCATTTGGAAAAAGCTGTGGAACCTTATTACAATTAAATAAAAAGCATTTTTTTTTTCATTGAGAAAACTTGTTAATCGGTTAAATTCGACATATTTACAGTTACGTTAGCTCCGGTCGTAATAGTATTTACACATCAGTGACAGTTGACGTTACGTAGTATCAAGCGGTAATCATAGGCTAATTTACATGGCCAATCTTGCTATTCCTAAAGAACAAAAATCCTAAACCATTTCATTCATATCAAGATATAAATAACATACATGAGCGGAATGTAAATAATTTAACGTTACCTGAGCGGAGATTACATGCAATTGGCGAGGACGTGCGTGATTGGTGTATGAGAAATAGACCTTGCCATTTCATTGGACGCGGAAAAATAGAGATCGCAACGTGATTGATTTATAAAAGATAGAAGTCGTAACGTGATTGGTTTTTAAAAGATAGAAGTCGTAACGTGATTGGTTTTCAAAAGATAGAGGTCGTAACGTGATTGGTTTTCAAAAGATAGAGGTCATAACGTGATTGGTTTTTAAAATATAGAAGTCGGCATACTATTGGATTAATTTTACAGACTTGTGGTTGTCAGGTACCGCCATTTCGGCCACAACAAGCTCCTGCTTAGCAAGCAGGGATTTCAGTGAGATCACCCTACTCTTTGTCACAGGAGAAGAGCAGAGCAGAGATGAGCCCCCAGACAATAAAAACAGCTGGCCAGTACGGGGATCGAACCCGCGACCTTGGCGTTATTAGCACCACGCTCTAACCAGCTGAGCTAACCGGCCTCCCTTCGCCATCTGTCTCTACCCGATTGAATAAAACACTGCCTCAATGTTAGTGAACGCAACGAGACAACAAAGCTTCACGTTTTATCCCGACCAAGGGCTCGTCCGGGATTTGAACCCGGGACCTCTCGCACCCAAAGCGAGAATCACACCCCTAGACCAACGAGCCTTCCTGTGCTGGGCCGAGAAAAAAGAGCTACTGCAGCATCAATAAAAGAAGGAACATGAACTAACGTGGAAGCAATCAAAGACCTCGAGACAGTGTTAAAGGCTAACGAACGCAAGTTGGCCTCTTAACTGACCTAAAAATGTGGCTGTGTCTAACATGTAGAGGGATGTTAGGGAGGACAGCTGAAACTGTCAGATGTCACTTAGACCAGCGGTTCTCAATTCCAGTCCTCGAGCCCCCTGCTCTTCACATTTTGTATGTTTCTCGTATAGCTTCAGACATTTGTTCCATTCAAACGTAAGTGCCCTGAGAAGTGGACATCACATGACATCCCTCCGTGATTCAAGTTCAAAGCGTATGTGTACGTTCAGTTCAAAGTGACTAACACAGAGGTGTACAGAGGTATACAGAGGTATATGATGTCACACTTGTCCATGTGTGAAGACGTTGCGCAGCGCAAATCCGTGAACCAATGTTCCAAAGTGAAGTAAACTTCGACGGATTTCCCCTGCTCAGGGAGTGGGGAGCAATGAACACTGTGTAGGGACCATGTCAATCGCAAGGAGCTCACTTCTAATGAGCTGATTATCCGAATCAGGTGTGCTAACAAAGAGAGACATGCAAAATATGCAGACCTTTGGGGAGCGAGGACTGGAATGGAGAACCGCTTCCTTATTCTTTAAGTCAGTGTGAGAAAAAAGAGGTGAGAAGTTGTCTGCGTGACCCGAGTGATGCAAGGTAGTCTGCATAATACAAGAATCCGCACATGCATACTGGCGTAACAAGACCGAGAAGGTCCTTTAACACAAAAGCTAAATCTCTTTGTTAATTCGACAACACAATCGCGGCCAGTGCAAAGGTGCAAGCCTAGAGGAGGGACGGCCTCTTTGCATCAAGCCGGTCATTTGCAGCTATGCTCGTCATTCTTGAAAGGCCAGGGGAATTAGCTCAAATGGTAGAGCGCTCGCTTAGCATGCGAGAGGTAGCGGGATCGATGCCCGCATTCTCCAAGTTGGCTCATTCCCTTTTACTCACACATCCCTAAATCAGTGGTTTTCAATCCTGTCCTGGAGGCATCCCTGCCCTGCACATTTTGCATTTCCCTTCATCTAACACACCAGTTTCAAATCATCAGCTCATTAATAGAGACTGCAAGACCTGATTTGGGTGTGTCTAGCACTGACGCAATGCTGCGACACTCCAACGTTAGCTTTTTTTGGGTCTCACAGCTGCCAAAAAGTATTTCAGACATGGTCCTGTGCAAATTGGTTGCAAAACATTGCCATTTTACACACAGTTCCCTAAAGCAGTGGTTTTCAAACCTGTCCTGGAGGCACCCCTGCCCTACACATTTTGAATGTTTCCCTCATCTATCACACCTGTTTCAAATCATCAACTCATTGATAGAGACCGCAAGACCTTATTTGGGTGTGTCTAATAAGGCAGACAATCAAACTGTGCAGGGCAGGGGTGCCTCCAGGACAGGTTTGAGAACCACTGCCCTAAAGAGACCGACTGGGCATCGATGCAATGCTGCCACAGTCTCTACGTTAGTTAATTTTTTTGGACTCAAAGCTGCCAAAAAGTATTTCAGACATGGTCCTGCGCAAATTGGTTGCAAAAAGTGGTCCCACCGCGATTTGAACTCGGATCACTGGATTCAGAGTGCTAACCATTACACCATGAAACCTTACCTGGAGCAGCCGTTGCTCACAGGGCCACAAAGACTGTCACCAGTGCCAAACTAGTGCTGTTTTTTCTTTTCCTGCAGCAAGAAACCACACAGGTTCCACCGAGATTCGAACTCAGATCGCTGGATTCAAAGCCCAGAGTGCTGACCATTACACCATGGAACCGAAACTGCTTGTTTGGTGGCCAACTGGGAAACAGATAGCTCCGTGGCAGTGGGGAAGCAGTTATACAGAGAAGTTGGAACCCAGTGATTTTTGGTCACTGGCCCGCCTCAAAAAGAGGAAATGAGTGGGAGATTTTGCCGAAACCCGGGATCGAACCAGGGACCTTTAGATCTTCAGTCTAAAGCTCTCCCAACTGAGCTATTTCGGCCACAACAAGCTCCTGCTTAGCAAACAGGGATTTCAGTGAGATCACCCTACTCTTTGTCACAGGAGAAGAGCAGAGCAGAGATGAGCCCCCAGACAATAAAAACAGCTGGCCAGTACGGGGATCGAACCCGCGACCTTGGCGTTATTAGCACCACGCTCTAACCAGCTGAGCTAACCGGCCTCCCTTCGCCATCTGTCTCTACCCGATTGAATAAAAAACTGCCTCAATGTTAGTGAACGCAACGAGACAACAAAGCTTCACGTTTTATCCCGACCAAGGGCTCGTCCGGGATTTGAACCCGGGACCTCTCGCACCCAAAGCGAGAATCACACCCCTAGACCAACGAGCCTTCCTGTGCTGGGCCGAGAAAAAAGAGCTACTGCAGCATCAATAAAAGAAGGAACATGAACTAACGTGGAAGCAATCAAAGACCTCGAGACAGTGTTAAAGGCTAACGAACGCAAGTTGGCCTCTTAACTGACCTAAAAATGTGGCTGTGTCTAACATGTAGAGGGATGTTAGGGAGGACAGCTGAAACTGTCAGATGTCACTTAGACCAGCGGTTCTCAATTCCAGTCCTCGAGCCCCCTGCTCTTCACATTTTGTATGTTTCTCGTATAGCTTCAGACATTTGTTCCATTCAAACGTAAGTGCCCTGAGAAGTGGACATCACATGACATCCCTCCGTGATTCAAGTTCAAAGCGTATGTGTACGTTCAGTTCAAAGTGACTAACACAGAGGTGTACAGAGGTATACAAAGGTATATGATGTCACACTTGTCCATGTGTGAAGACGTTGCGCAGCGCAAATCCGTGAACCAATGTTCCAAAGTGAAGTAAACTTCGACGGATTTCCCCTGCTCAGGGAGTGGGGAGCAATGAACACTGTGTAGGGACCATGTCAATCGCAAGGAGCTCACTTCTAATGAGCTGATTATCCGAATCAGGTGTGCTAACAAAGAGAGACATGCAAAATATGCAGACCTTTGGGGAGCGAGGACTGGAATGGAGAACCGCTTCCTTATTCTTTAAGTCAGTGTGAGAAAAAAGAGGTGAGAAGTTGTCTGCGTGACCCGAGTGATGCAAGGTAGTCTGCATAATACAAGAATCCGCACATGCATACTGGCGTAACAAGACCGAGAAGGTCCTTTAACACAAAAGCTAAATCTCTTTGTTAATTCGACAACACAATCGCGGCCAGTGCAAAGGTGCAAGCCTAGAGGAGGGACGGCCTCTTTGCATCAAGCCGGTCATTCGCAGCTATGCTCGTCATTCTTGAAAGGCCATGGGAATTAGCTCAAATGGTAGAGCGCTCGCTTAGCATGCGAGAGGTAGCGGGATCGATGCCCGCATTCTCCAAGTTGGCTCATTCCCTTTTACTCACACATCCCTAAATCAGTGGTTTTCAATCCTGTCCTGGAGGCATCCCTGCCCTGCACATTTTGCATTTCCCTTCATCTAACACACCAGTTTCAAATCATCAGCTCATTAATAGAGACTGCAAGACCTGATTTGGGTGTGTCTAGCACTGACGCAATGCTGCGACACTCCAACGTTAGCTTTTTTTGGGTCTCACAGCTGCCAAAAAGTATTTCAGACATGGTCCTGTGCAAATTGGTTGCAAAACATTGCCATTTTACACACAGTTCCCTAAAGCAGTGGTTTTCAAACCTGTCCTGGAGGCACCCCTGCCCTACACATTTTGAATGTTTCCCTCATCTATCACACCTGTTTCAAATCATCAACTCATTGATAGAGACCGCAAGACCTTATTTGGGTGTGTCTAATAAGGCAGACAATCAAACTGTGCAGGGCAGGGGTGCCTCCAGGACAGGTTTGAGAACCACTGCCCTAAAGAGACCGACTGGGCATCGATGCAATGCTGCCACAGTCTCTACGTTAGTTAATTTTTTTGGACTCAAAGCTGCCAAAAAGTATTTCAGACATGGTCCTGTGCAAATTGGTTGCAAAAAGTGGTCCCACCGCGATTTGAACTCGGATCACTGGATTCAGAGTGCTAACCATTACACCATGAAACCTTACCTGGAGCAGCCGTTGCTCACAGGGCCACAAAGACTGTCACCAGTGCCAAACTAGTGCTGTTTTTTCTTTTCCTGCAGCAAGAAACCACACAGGTTCCACCGAGATTCGAACTCAGATCGCTGGATTCAAAGCCCAGAGTGCTGACCATTACACCATGGAACCGAAACTGCTTGTTTGGTGGCCAACTGGGAAACAGATAGCTCCGTGGCAGTGGGGAAGCAGTTATACAGAGAAGTTGGAACCCAGTGATTTTTGGTCACTGGCCCGCCTCAAAAAGAGGAAATGAGTGGGAGATTTTGCCGAAACCCGGGATCGAACCAGGGACCTTTAGATCTTCAGTCTAAAGCTCTCCCAACTGAGCTATTTCGGCCACAACAAGCTCCTGCTTAGCAAACAGGGATTTCAGTGAGATCACCCTACTCTTTGTCACAGGAGAAGAGCAGAGCAGAGATGAGCCCCTAGACAATAAAAACAGCTGGCCAGTACGGGGATCGAACCCGCGACCTTGGCGTTATTAGCACCACACTCTAACCAGCTGAGCTAACCGGCCTCCCTTCGCCATCTGTCTCTACCCGATTGAATAAAACACTGCCTCAATGTTAGTGAACGCAACGAGACAACAAAGCTTCACGTTTTATCCCGACCAAGGGCTCGTCCGGGATTTGAACCCGGGACCTCTCGCACCCAAAGCGAGAATCATACCCCTAGACCAACGAGCCTTCCTGTGCTGGGCCGAGAAAAAAGAGCTACTGCAGCATCAATAAAAGAAGGAACATGAACTAACGTGGAAGCAATCAAAGACCTCGAGACAGTGTTAAAGGCTAACGAACGCAAGTTGGCCTCTTAACTGACCAAAAAATGTGGCTGTGTCTAACATGTAGAGGGATGTTAGGGAGGACAGCTGAAACTGTCAGATGTCACTTAGACCAGCGGTTCTCAATTCCAGTCCTCGAGCCCCCTGCTCTTCACATTTTGTATGTTTCTCGTATAGCTTCAGACATTTGTTCCATTCAAACGTAAGTGCCCTGAGAAGTGGACATCACATGACATCCCTCCGTGATTCAAGTTCAAAGCGTATGTGTACGTTCAGTTCAAAGTGACTAACACAGAGGTGTACAGAGGTATACAGAGGTATATGATGTCACACTTGTCCATGTATGAAGACGTTGCGCAGCGCAAATCCGTGAACCAATGTTCCAAAGTGAAGTAAACTTCGACGGATTTCCCCTGCTCAGGGAGTGGGGAGCAATGAACACTGTGTAGGGACCATGTCAATCGCAAGGAGCTCACTTCTAATGAGCTGATTTTCCGAATCAGGTGTGCTAACAAAGAGAGACATGCAAAATATGCAGACCTTTGGGGAGCGAGGACTGGAATGGAGAACCGCTTCCTTATTCTTTAAGTCAGTGTGAGAAAAAAGAGGTGAGAAGTTGTCTGCGTGACCCGAGTGATGCAAGGTAGTCTGCATAATACAAGAATCCGTACATGCATACTGGCGTAACAAGACCGAGAAGGTCCTTTAACACAAAAGCTAAATCTCTTTGTTAATTCGACAACACAATCGCGGCCAGTGCAAAGGTGCAAGCCTAGAGGAGGGACGGCCTCTTTGCATCAAGCCGGTCATTCGCAGCTATGCTCGTCATTCTTGAAAGGCCAGGGGAATTAGCTCAAATGGTAGAGCGCTCGCTTAGCATGCGAGAGGTAGCGGGATCGATGCCCGCATTCTCCAAGTTGGCTCATGCCCTTTTACTCACACATCCCTAAATCAGGGGTTTTCAATCCTGTCCTGGAGGCATCCCTGCCCTGCACATTTTGCATTTCCCCTCATCTAACACACCAGTTTCAAATCATCAGCTCATTAATAGAGACTGCAAGACCTGATTTGGGTGTGTCTAGCACTGACGCAATGCTGCGACACTCCCACGTTAGCTTTTTTTGGGTCTCACAGCTGCCAAAAAGTATTTCAGACATGGTCCTGTGCAAATTGGTTGCAAAACATTGCCATTTTACACACAGTTCCCTAAAGCAGTGGTTTTCAAACCTGTCCTGGAGGCACCCCTGCCCTACACATTTTGAATGTTTCCCTCATCTATCACACCTGTTTCAAATCATCAACTCATTGATAGAGACCGCAAGACCTTATTTGGGTGTGTCTAATAAGGCAGACAATCAAACTGTGCAGGGCAGGGGTGCCTCCAGGACAGGTTTGAGAACCACTGCCCTAAAGAGACCGACTGGGCATTGATGCAATGCTGCCACAGTCTCTACGTTAGTTAATTTTTTTGGACTCAAAGCTGCCAAAAAGTATTTCAGACATGGTCCTGCGCAAATTGGTTGCAAAAAGTGGTCCCACCGCGATTTGAACTCGGATCACTGGATTCAGAGTGCTAACCATTACACCATGAAACCTTACGCGGAGCAGCCGTTGCTCACAGGGACACAAAGACTGTCACCAGTGCCAAACTAGTGCTGTTTTTTTCTTTTCCTGCGGCAAGAAAGCACACAGGTTCCACCGAGATTCGAACTCAGATCGCTGGATTCAAAGCCCAGAGTGCTGACCATTACACCATGGAACCGAAACTGCTTGTTTGGTGGCCAACTGGGAAACAGATAGCTCCGTGGCAGTGGGGAAGCAGTTATACAGAGAAGTTGGAACCCAGTGATTTTTGGTCACTGGCCCGCCTCAAAAAGAGGAAATGAGTGGGAGATTTTGCCGAAACCCGGGATCAAACCAGGGACCTTTAGATCTTCAGTCTAACGCTCTCCCAACTCCGCCAAAGCTGGGGAACAATTATCTGTATAAGAAGGGGGGGAAGAGGGGAGAGAGAGGAAGAGAAGCGTGAGAAATTCAGGAAATCGTAGGTTCGAATCCACGCTGTCACATAAAGTTATGCGTGTATTTGTTAAAAATCGTAAATCGATTGTTTCGTGTCCAAGTTTGATTTTAAAAGTAATGTATTTGAATTTAATTATTGTTTCGTTTCTAAGATTGATTTTGACAGTAATGTTTTTGATTTAATAATTCTTTCGTTTCTAAGATTGATTTTTATTTTATTCTCATTATCATTATCATTAGTCAAAGTCCATTTATTAAGGCAATCATTTCCTGTGGCAGTAGGGACAAAATAACCTCCTTATTACGGCATTCACACTTTATTGTATCATATTACTTACTGCAAAGCTACACGTGACACTGAATTTAACTGTAAACTGAATGTCATTACATTCAATAAAACAAATAAATACAACACACCAGTCAAAGAGAAATATATTTATTAACTATATACATATTTAAAAAAATGTAGGAAAAGTACTAAATTCAATATAAAATTAAGAATTTTAAGTGCACACGCTATATAAAATAAGTACAAAAAAATATATAAATATATACATCAAAATCTACACATTTTGGTATTTTACTTTATACTGCTTCCTCTACACATAAACCTTTCTATAATAATAATAATAATAGTTTAACTTTATTTAATATGTATATATATTTCCATATGTATTATAGTGTATTCACATACATATCCACATGTTTATAATAATAATAATAATAATAATAATAATAATAATACAAGATAAAAAAAAGTGCACAGTATAACTCTTTAACATTAAATATGGCTGGAAGATAAAAAACAGAACAGATCCAACCAAGAGAACAAAATGAATGTATCACACATAAATAAATGAGTTATCTTCTCATAATCTGTAACCACTGCTCCTTCGTAATTGTTTCTTTATTAGGGCAATATATTTTGCCTTTGTACTGGCTATGGCCAGTTTCTTGAGTACGAAATTGGCCACACTTTCTGCACGAATTTGCTTTTACAGTGCGATTGTACGATCGTTTGGTTGGAGTGGCTGTGTCATTTGCAGGTGGCTCAGAGGAAATTGCTCCAGGGTTAATGGTGGAAAATGGGGCTGGGCAGGGCACCAGAAACATCTGAGACACAACAGGGGCAGTGGGTGTGTCAGGAACCAATGGGTGTGGTGCTGTCGGCCTGGGACAAATTGTCCTTAGCTGGCTGGACGTGGCTGAACGCTGAGGGTGTACGGCTGATGGCCAGATTGAAGTTGCTGTGGCAGATGTACAGGTAGCTGAGGGCGCAATCTTTCTAAACTTTGTCTTTGCCTGTCCAGCTGTGTCTGGTGGCATCTGGTAGGTATGCAACTGGTGGCTATATTGTGGAGGCACAACAGGCTGTACTCGTGCTGGAGGCAAAACATCCAAAGCCACTGGACGTGCCTCTGGAAGGTCCAGCCCTTGCAACAGCAAGGAGACCTCCTGACCCTTTAAACGGTTATTGTGCCATGTCGTAAGGGTCCTCTGATTTACCTCAACTAGCTGAAGGGTTGTGTCACTCATCACCGTTCCATTGCTCAGGATTAGCTGCCGAATTTTTCTGTAATCACGAAGAATGAGATCCCATCTAGACAGACATTCTGTCCGCTGTTTCTTGGGGCTTCGGTGGATGTTACATAACCTTATGAAAATCATTTCAACAAGGCGACAGCAATTAGGCCACTGTGCTGGAGAGCCGCTAGAACCCAAAACACACCTTTTTGTGCTGTCGACACCAGGAGTGAAGACAGCTTTCTTTTTTGGGGACCTAAAACGTCCTGTAAGTAGCCTGTCTTGATGACGAGCAGCATACACCACCCTGTCTTTATCAAATTTGTCCAGGTTCTGCCACAGACCCACAATGGTCGCAACTTGTTGGTTGGTAAGTGTGAGGCTTGTCTGTGTGCGCAGCTCCACCAGACACTCTGCCAACGCATCCACCCGGTCCATTCCAGGAATGCAGTGTTCGTCAACAGCCTGGAAATATATAACTGTTGGTTAGGTATTTACATGCTGTTAAGTAAGTTTACTGCTTAATGGCAGATAACTAAATGAGTGACAATTCGTATAGAAAAGGAAATTTTACCATTGCTGAGGGCACTGGTGTATCTAAAGGATCCTGGACACTGGGTACTGGTGCAGCTGAAGGAGCCCGGACTCTGAGCAGTGGTGGAGCCTGGACACTGGGCAGTGGTGCAGCTGAAGGAGCCCGGACTGTGAACAATGGTGGAGCCTGGACACTGAGCAGTGATGCAGCTACACTGGGCACTGGTGCAGCTGAAGGAGCCCGGACTGTGAACAATGGTGGAGCCTGGACACTGAGCAGTGGTGCAGCTACACTGGGCACTGGTGCAGCTGAAGGAGCCCGGACTCTGAGCAGTGGTGGAGCCTGGACACTGGGCAGTGGTGGAGTCTGGACACTGGGCAGTTGTGGAGTCTGGACACTGGGCAGTGGTGCAGCTACACTGGGCACTGGTGCAGCTGAAGGAGCCCGGACTCTGAGCAGTGGTGGAGCCTGGACACTGAGCAGTGGTGCAGCTACACTGGGCACTGGTGCAGTTGAAGGAGCCCGGACTCTGAGCAGTGGTGGAGCCTGGACACTGGGCACTGGTGCAGCTGAAGGAGCCCGGACTCTGAGCAGTGGTGGAGCCTGGACACTGGGCAGTGGTGGAGTCTGGACACTGGGCAGTGGTGGAGTCTGGACACTGGGCAATGGTGGAGTCTGGACACTGGGCAGTGGTGGAGTCTGGACACTGGGCAGTGGTGGAGTTTGGACAATGGGCAGTGGTGGAATTTTGACACTGGGCAGTGGTGCAGCTGTAGGAGCCTGGACACTGGGAACTGGTGCAGCTGGTAGAACTGGTGGACCTGAAAGGACTAAGTCATCTGATGCCACAAGATTTGCCACTGTGGCTTCCTCTCCAAAGAAATCAATGAAACCCTCATCCTTTTCCACTTGCTCCTCCACATCTATCTCCTCCAGCAATTGAGAGGTCCTATCAGAGGTAGGGCACATGTCCTCCAGGGGCTGACTATTCTGCCTCAACAAGTACTGTACTCCAATGAGCTCCCCTGAGGAAATATTTGTAACAGGAAACATTTTTAATGGAAATTATGCAGAAAGGTCTATTTAGAAATGCAGTAAATATTTTGTTGTCCACTTCTGTATGAACAATATATATCTAATTCAGAGGGTATCATAAAAAGACTGGATTACTCTATATTCTACTATGTATTTTATGTTCTGCCCTGAAACCTAGAACACAGAATAATGTATAAATATTCTGGTAGTATAATTTTTCTCTGATATGTCAAAATTACATTATTATTGTCCAAAAGCACTTGTAATTTTACCAAAAACATGCTACATCATGAGCTGCATTTATCAAAATATTTTTACCTGTGTATACTGCAGGTGGAGTGAAGCTAGGGACCAATTTCCTGCCATACAACTTATTGTAGTTCTCATTGACAGAGTAAACCAGCTCCCCTGTGTAAGAGCGCAGAGTTGAACCTCCATCTGCAACAGCAGCTTCAGCCCGGTCCTGATTCCAGCGTAATAAACCTTCCAGGAGATAAATCTGGAAGTTCAGGCTGTTTGCGCTGTTCCCTAGAAAAAGAAATAGAAAGCCAAATATTGCTTTGAGAAAATGCAAAACATAAAATTTAACATAAATTCTGCCTCCGACAGAGTAGGCCAGCCCTGTTGGATGAGTTGCTCCCTTTTGGCCTGTCTCAGCAGAGTGAGATCCCCTGCATCCCACTCAAAAATACAGGATGACAGCCTTGCCATAAAAGTAGGGTACAACTGGTGGGCGTCAGTGGTGCACCCTACTGCCAGACGTCGCATAAAATGCCAAATGTCTAGGCGGACGATGACATCTGGCCAGCCGCTGAACCGCCTCTTCAATTTAGTCTCTCCCACTTTCTTGCAACAATCACAGTCCACATAAATGATAGTGGGAGGATCAACACCAGCACTCCGGTATCGCTCCATGAGCCCTGCAGCCATGAGGTCTAACCCAGCCCCTTCATTCGCAGTCAGGACACTCATCAGCACCTGACCTATCTCATTGCCCACTGAGGTAAGCCACTGTGCTGTGCCTTTCGCAGGCCCGCTCAACTTCTTGGTGATCTGAAAGAAACAATAAGCATAGCAAATAATACAACATGCATCCAAATCAGTTACACTGAAAAAAATAAAGCTCTCTTGGTCTAACAATACATTATAGATAAGGGTACAGTCAATTAAGCAGCTTATCTGACCTTCTTAGTTGAATCCATTTTTAAGATTGATCCATACGTGGATGTTATGCTGGCCTTTATGTGATCGAGCCTGTTGAGAATGTCCTGACTATATACAGTGAGGAGCCATTTGTAGCTGGGTACTGAAGCAAGTGGTGGTGGCTCCTGGAAGTGCAGCGGATGCAGGCCACGATTATCAAAAAAGGCCACACACTCTGATGTGTACCGAAGTGCACGTTTCAACCACTCCTCACTGTGGTTCTCTCTCAGCTGGCCGATGATCCTCACTGGGCCATTCCCCATGCCCCTCTCACGCAGCAAGCGAAGAACCCGAATGTCACAGGCATACCTTGGAAAAAAGCATTCATTTAAGTATCTTATTATAAGGTATCTAATTATTGTAGGAAATATTTATCAGAAAGGGTAGTACATAAGTGAAAATGACTGCAAAATAATTACTTGCGTGTGAGGATGACCCTGAATTCAGCTCGATGGGCCAGGTCCAACTGCTGCAGCACAGCATGACTCCAGGACAGGTAGCTGGTTCTACACCTGGTGCAGATCAGGGTCTCTGTCACCAGGTTGTAGTATCTGTCAATGTCTAACACCTGTCGTACCCTCCTGTGCAGTCCACCACCACACAGCTGTTGCCTGGCACAGGCAGGGTTAGTACACTGGAGCCGCACCTTCCACAGCTTATATGGCATCCAGAGCAAGAGACGCTGTGAAAAAAACCTATCAGGTGTTGGAGCTTGGTGGTACAACAGGGCTGGTGGTGGGGGGTGATACCACAACTGTAGGTTTTCACGCAGCTCCAGCTTTCCCTTTGCACCAACCCTAAAAAGTGCTTCTGACACCCACTTCTGGTCTTGCTGTGGCATTGTCTGTGGCCACAGAAGGGGGAGATCTTCTGGCTGAGATGAGACCTGCTGATATTATCAAAAACACTGGTTTAAATAAAAGCTAAGAGAGCATTAAATGATGAAGACATGGCTATATTTTGAATGAGATCTTACTGGGCTCCTCACAACAGTATTCTCAGAAACAGTTGATGGCGTTGCTGTTTTTTTGATGCGTTGTGAACTCTGAGGTGGAGGAAGGAAGAAGGAAGAGGAGGACTGGATGACGGGCTGATGAGGTTTGGGGGATGGAGGAGGATGAGGATCAGAGGGTGGACATGAAACTGTAGCTGAACTGGAGTGCTCTAACATCTGTGGAGTCAAACATTATGAATAATTTATTAAGGGGATTGCCATGTTTTTAATACATTAAAATTACATAGTGATAAAGTCATGATGACATTATAAAAGTCTTGATGTCTTTTAATATTAACCTGAGAGGTTTTCCTCTGGGTGCTCAAATTAGGTTTTGCTGCTGCCACATGTGAGCCTCCAAACCTTGACTTTTCAAACTAAAAAGATTTGTCATGGTTAGTGATAACAAAACCCTAACACTATAGTTAAAGGTTGAGATGTTTCAGTATCTGCAGTGATGCATGCAATAGTGTGGTCTGCTTACCATTGACAATGTCAATTTAGGTCTCTTTGCAGGACATGACACATCACTGACAGAGGGTGTGCTTTGGGCCGGGGTGCTCTGTGATGCTTCCCCTGTGACTGGTGGATGAACCTGTGACACATGCATAAAGTACAAAACAGTCTTCCTAATGTGATTTTAGATATAAAGACACATTGATGTTGCAAACACATCTATCTATTTATGCAACTTGAACCAGGCTAATTGAAGTTACCTTGTGAAAGCCACAAATACATGTCTGAGCTTCCTTCAGAAGAGTGGTCTGTCCCCTCATTTGCAGTGGGCACTTTTCTATCTGTGAACATGAATTATACCTCTGACACTGGATCTCAAAACAGCTATAAGTCATCATAATTATATCAATATAACATTGTATTTACATGTAATTACTTAACCATACACATAAATAAAAATACCACAATGTATTGTCAAAAAAGTTTGTTAGTTTGCCCATGAATCTAGCTGCATAACTTACCTTCTGATACATCTCATGCCATCTTTTTTGTCGGGGAGAAGGTCTATTCCCCTGCGTAGATGGCCAAACTCCTGTTTGGGCAAAACTCTCCAGACGCGCAAGCCATTCAGCATTACTCATGCCTTTGTGAGACTTAGCTGAAGCCATGTCGTTGCCTGAAACACTACATAACACGTTACACTAACTGCCATTGTAGCCTGTAGCATTTACCCTCCTGCTGTGTTCATTTCATGATAGCTAGTTGTGTTCCTGGTCCAGAACGACCGCCATATTATAGCAGATTATAAGTTCATTATAATACACATATTATCTTACATATAACATGTTGTGATTTATTTATTTATTATTTAATGCCATGTCAGCAGCAGGGGCTATATTCATGCCAAGAGGAAACATTTCAATTGCACAATTCAGTCATATATATAATGTCAAAACAATTATATAACATTTATATATATATATATATATATATATATATATATATATATATATGTTTGTATGTATGTGTGTATGTTTGTACAAATATAAAAAAATACATATAATAAGATTATAACAAGAATAAAAGTATAAGAACAATTACATAGAGTCTTAACAAGTTGTGATAGATCTTTCTATTATGGCTGTATGTCTCAATGACCTAGGCTCATACAACACGTTTATGAGTATAAATAAATAAATAAATATATAGCATTATGGATTAATTTGACTAAAACAAATACTCAGATTAAACATATTGTGGTCTTTCAACTGTGTCCATGTGATAAGGGCATGAACCTGAATGTATAAACTTATCCATTCACTTCTTTTGACTGGTCATAACATATGTACAAACATATAACATACGTGTAAAAGTTAAACAAAACATTAACATTTTCCAAATTTATTTTGTGTGTTCAAATGCCGCATTTGGAAAAAGCTGTGGAACCTTATGACAATTAAATAAAAAGCATTTTTTTTTTCATTGAGAAAACTTGTTAATCGGTTAAATTCGACATATTTACAGTTACGTTAGCTCCGGTCGTAATAGTATTTACACATCAGTAACAGTTGACGTTACGTAGTATCAAGCGGTAATCATAGGCTAATTTACATGGCCATGAGCTCACTTCTAATGAGCTGATTATCCGAATCAGGTGTGCTAACAAAGAGAGACATGCAAAATATGCAGACCTTTGGGGAGCGAGGACTGGAATGGAGAACCGCTTCCTTATTCTTTAAGTCAGTGTGAGAAAAAAGAGGTGAGAAGTTGTCTGCGTGACCCGAGTGATGCAAGGTAGTCTGCATAATACAAGAATCCGCACATGCATACTGGCGTAACAAGACCGAGAAGGTCCTTTAACACAAAAGCTAAATCTCTTTGTTAATTCGACAACACAATCGCGGCCAGTGCAAAGGTGCAAGCCTAGAGGAGGGACGGCCTCTTTGCATCAAGCCGGTCATTCGCAGCTATGCTTGTCATTCTTGAAAGGCCAGGGGAATTAGCTCAAATGGTAGACCGCTCGCTTAGCATGCGAGAGGTAGCGGGATCGATGCCTGCATTCTCCAAGTTGGCTCATGCCCTTTTACTCACACATCCCTAAATCAGTGGTTTTCAATCCTGTCCTGGAGGCATCCCTGCCCTGCACATTTTGCATTTCCCCTCATCTAACACACCAGTTTCAAATCATCAGCTCATTAATAGAGACTGCAAGACCTGATTTGGGTGTGTCTAGCACTGACGCAATGCTGCGACACTCCCACGTTAGCTTTTTTTGGGTCTCACAGCTGCCAAAAAGTATTTCAGACATGGTCCTGTGCAAATTGGTTGCAAAACATTGCCATTTTACACACAGTTCCCTAAAGCAGTGGTTTTCAAACCTGTCCTGGAGGCACCCCTGCCCTACACATTTTGAATGTTTCCCTCATCTATCACAACTATTTCAAATCATCAACTCATTGATAGAGACCGCAAGACCTTATTTGGGTGTGTCTAATAAGGCAGACAATCAAACTGTGCAGGGCAGGGGTGCCTCCAGGACAGGTTTGAGAACCACTGCCCTAAAGAGACCGACTGGGCATCGATGCAATGCTGCCACAGTCTCTACGTTAGTTAATTTTTTTGGACTCAAAGCTGCCAAAAAGTATTTCATACATGGTCCTGCGCAAATTGGTTGCAAAAAGTGGTCCCACCGCGATTTGAACTCGGATCACTGGATTCAGAGTGCTAACCATTACACCATGAAACCTTACCTGGAGCAGCCGTTGCTCACAGGGCCACAAAGACTGTCACCAGTGCCAAACTAGTGCTGTTTTTTTCTTTTCCTGAGGCAAGAAACCACACAGGTTCCACCGAGATTCGAACTCAGATCGCTGGATTCAAAGCCCAGAGTGCTGACCATTACACCATGGAACCGAAACTGCTTGTTTGGTGGCCAACTGGGAAACAGATAGCTCCGTGGCAGTGGGGAAGCAGTTATACAGAGAAGTCGGAACCCAGTGATTTTTGGTCACTGGCCCGCCTCAAAAAGAGGAAATGAGTGGGAGATTTTGCCGAAACCCGGGATCGAACCAGGGACCTTTAGATCTTCAGTCTAACGCTCTCCCAACTGAGCTATTTCGGCCACAACAAACTCCTGCTTAGCAAGCAGGGATTTCAGTGAGATCACCCTACTCTTTGTCACAGGAGAAGAGCAGAGCAGAGATGAGCCCCCAGACAATAAAAACAGCTGGCCAGTACGGGGATCGAACCCGCGACCTTGGCGTTATTAGCACCACGCTCTAACCAGCTGAGCTAACCGGCCTCCCTTCGCCATCTGTCTCTACCCGATTGAATAAAAAACTGCCTCAATGTTAGTGAACGCAACGAGACAACAAAGCTTCACGTTTTATCCCGACCAAGGGCTCGTTCGGGATTTGAACCCAAGACCTCTCGCACCCAGCGCGAGAATCATACCCCTAGACCAACGAGCCTTCCTGTGCTGGGCCGAGAAAAAGGAGCTACTGCAGCATCAATAAAAGAAGGAACATGAACTAACGTGGAAGCAATCAAAGACCTCGAGACAGTGTTAAAGGCTAACGAACGCAAGTTGGCCTCTTAACTGACCTAAAAATGTGGCTGTGTCTAACATGTAGAGGGATGTTAGGGAGGACAGCTGAAACTGTCAGATGTCACTTAGACCAGCGGTTCTCAATTCCAGTCCTCGAGCCCCCTGCTCTTCACATTTTGTATGTTTCTCGTATAGCTTCAGACATTTGTTCCATTCAAACGTAAGTGCCCTGAGAAGTGGACATCACATGACATCCCTCCGTGATTCAAGTTCAAAGCGTATGTGTACGTTCAGTTCAAAGTGACTAACACAGAGGTGTACAGAGGTATACAGAGGTATATGATGTCACACTTGTCCATGTGTGAAGACGTTGCGCAGCGCAAATCCGTGAACCAATGTTCCAAAGTGAAGTAAACTTCGACGGATTTCCCCTGCTCAGGGAGTGGGGAGCAATGAACACTGTGTAGGGACCATGTCAATCGCAAGGAGCTCACTTCTAATGAGCTGATTATCCGAATCAGGTGTGCTAACAAAGAGAGACATGCAAAATATGCAGACCTTTGGGGAGCGAGGACTGGAATGGAGAACCGCTTCCTTATTCTTTAAGTCAGTGTGAGAAAAAAGAGGTGAGAAGTTGTCTGCGTGACCCGAGTGATGCAAGGTAGTCTGCATAATACAAGAATCCGCACATGCATACTGGCGTAACAAGACCGAGAAGGTCCTTTAACACAAAAGCTAAATCTCTTTGTTAATTCGACAACACAATCGCGGCCAGTGCAAAGGTGCAAGCCTAGAGGAGGGACGGCCTCTTTGCATCAAGCCGGTCATTCGCAGCTATGCTCGTCATTCTTGAAAGGCCAGGGGAATTAGCTCAAATGGTAGAGCGCTCGCTTAGCATGCGAGAGGTAGCGGGATCGATGCCCGCATTCTCCAAGTTGGCTCATGCCCTTTTACTCACACATCCCTAAATCAGTGGTTTTCAATCCTGTCCTGTAGGCATCCCTGCCCTGCACATTTTGCATTTCCCCTCATCTAACACACCAGTTTCAAATCATCAGCTCATTAATAGAGACTGCAAGACCTGATTTGGGTGTGTCTAGCACTGACGCAATGCTGCGACACTCCCACGTTAGCTTTTTTTGGGTCTCACAGCTGCCAAAAAGTATTTCAGACATGGTCCTGTGCAAATTGGTTGCAAAACATTGCCATTTTACACACAGTTCCCTAAAGCAGTGGTTTTCAAACCTGTCCTGGAGGCACCCCTGCCCTACACATTTTGAATGTTTCCCTCATCTATCACACCTGTTTCAAATCATCAACTCATTGATAGAGACCGCAAGACCTTATTTGGGTGTGTCTAATAAGGCAGACAATCAAACTGTGCAGGGCAGGGGTGCCTCCAGGACAGGTTTGAGAACCACTGCCCTAAAGAGACCGACTGGGCATCGATGCAATGCTGCCACAGTCTCTACGTTAGTTAATTTTTTTGGACTCAAAGCTGCCAAAAAGTATTTCAGACATGGTCCTGCGCAAATTGGTTGCATAAAGTGGTCCCACCGCGATTTGAACTTGGATCACTGGATTCAGAGTGCTAACCATTACACCATGAAACCTTACCTGGAGCAGCCGTTGCTCACAGGGCCACAAAGACTGTCACCAGTGCCAAACTAGTGCTGTTTTTTTCTTTTACTGCGGCAAGAAAGCACACAGGTTCCACCGAGATTCGGACTCAGATCGCTGGATTCAAAGCCCAGAGTGCTGACCATTACACCATGGAACCGAAACTGCTTGTTTGGTGGCCAACTGGGAAACAGATAGCTCCGTGGCAGTGGGGAAGCAGTTATACAGAGAAGTTGGAACCCAGTGATTTTTGGTCACTGGCCCGCCTCAAAAAGCTGAAATGAGTGGGAGATTTTGCCGAAACCCGGGATCGAACCAGGGCCTTTAGATCTTCAGTCTAACGCTCTCCCAACTGAGCTATTTCGGCCACAACAAGCTCCTGCTTAGCAAGCAGGGATTTCAGTGAGATCACCCTACTCTTTGTCACAGGAGAAGAGCAGAGCAGAGATGAGCCCCCAGACAATAAAAACAGCTGGCCAGTACGGGGATCGAACCCGCGACCTTGGAGTTATTAGCACCACGCTGAGCTAACCGGCCTCCCTTCGCCATCTGTCTCTACCCGATTGAATAAAAAACTGCCTCAATGTTAGTGAACGCAACGAGACAACAAAGCTTCACGTTTTATCCCGACCAAGGGCTCGTCCGGGATTTGAACCCTGGACCTCTCGCACCCAAAGCTAGAATCATACCCCTAGACCAACGAGCCTTCCTGTGCTGGGCCGAGAAAAAAGAGCTACTGCAGCATCAATAAAATAAGGAACATGAACTAACGTGGAAGCAATCAAAGACCTCGAGACAGTGTTAAAGGCTAACGAACGCAAGTTGGCCTCTTAACAGACCTAAAAATGTGGCTGTATCTAACATGTAGAGGGATGTTAGGGAGGACAGCTGAAACTGTCAGATGTCACTTAGACCAGCGGTTCTCAATTCCAGTCCTCGAGCCCCCTGCTCTTCACATTTTGTATGTTTCTCGTATAGCTTCAGACATTTGTTCCATTCAAACGTAAGTGCCCTGAGAAGTGGACATCACATGACATGCCTCCATGATTCAAGTTCAAAGCGTATGTGTACGTTCAGTTCAAAGTGACTAACACAGAGGTGTACAGAGGTATATGATGTCACACTTGTCCATGTGTGAAGACGTTGCGCAGCGCAAATCCGTGAACCAATGTTCCAAAGTGAAGTAAACTTCGACGGATTTCCCCTGCTCAGGGAGTGGGGAGCAATGAACACTGTGTAGGGACCATGTCAATCGCAAGGAGCTCACTTCTAATGAGCTGATTATCCGAATCAGGTGTGCTAACAAAGAGAGACATGCAAAATATGCAGACCTTTGGGGAGCGAGGACTGGAATGGAGAACCGCTTCCTTATTCTTTAAGTCAGTGTGAGAAAAAAGAGGTGAGAAGTTGTCTGCGTGACCCGAGTGATGCAAGGTAGTCTGCATAATACAAGAATCCGCACATGCATATTGGCGTAACAAGACCGAGAAGGTCCTTTAACACAAAAGCTAAATCTCTTTGTTAATTCGACAACACAATCGCGGCCAGTGCAAAGGTGCAAGCCCAGAGGAGGGACGGCCTCTTTGCATCAAGCCGGTCATTCGCAGCTATGCTCGTCATACTTGAAAGGCCAGGGGAATTAGCTCAAATGGTAGAGCGCTCAATGCGCAAAGGAAGGGGTCCAATCTTTGAGCCCCGCCCGCAAGCGAAAAAGACGAAAGATTTCCCCTGCTGCAATACTCGGGGTATATTTCTCTTCGTTTTGAAGAGTTTTAATTACATGTGAGACAACTCTACCCTCCGCGGCCTGGATTCGAACCCGTGCTCTCTCGGATGAGCCGTGACGTCATATGTCCTCGACGTGTATTTTTAAGCATGCAATAAACCGAGACTTTTATTTTGTTATCTATGACATACAATTGATTGATTTTATATTACATAGATTTGTGTGTGTGTATTTAAATGTTTGTGTTTAAATAAAATTAATAAAAAACGTTTCTTCAAATACGTTTTGTGTGTGTGGATATGATTTGATTGATATGATTTAGCAGATTTTTTTTATCTTATCAAAAAAATGTTCTATTAAAATTAGTACAAACACATACTGTACATACACAGAATAAAAAAAGCACAATACGAAAGAGTGGGCCCAAGTAATATATACAAAATGTTTTATTAAAATGAACACACACACATACATACACACAATATAAAAAAAAATATGAAAAGAGTGGGCCCATATAATATAAACAATATTTATATATACAGGAAAGATATTATGTACTACTTATATTAAAAAATATATATGAAAAGAGTGGGCCCATATAATATATACAAAATATACACATTATTTACAATGGAGGCGGAGTTTGTCATTTATTTTGCCTGCCGCTGTTCTGCCAACCAATCATCTAAAGTTTTTCCATTAGAGGAGCGTGAGCAAAATGTGGCATTCCCATATCGGCTATGACCAAACTCTTTAGTTTTGGGCTGCCCACATTTGCTGCATGTGTTAAAAGTAACCCCTCGCACATACTTCCTCTTATGGACTCCGCTTTCCGTCTCCAGGGCCCGCCGGCGCCTGTTCCTCTGGGTGTAACGGGACACAGGAGCAGCAGGCGCTGGAGCAGGCGCTGGAGCAGGCACTGGAGCAGGCGCTGGAGCAGGCACTGGAGCAGGCACTGGAGCAGACACTGGAGCTGGCACTGGAGCAAGCACTGGAGCAGGCACTTGAGCAGGCACTTGAGCAGGCGGAGCTGGGCCTGGACCGGATGTCAAAGCACCAGCAGATGGAATCACTATTGACACAGTCATGTCCGGGTTAAGCACTAGTGTGCCTAACAGTGACCCAGGTGCTGAAATGGGCTGCACAACTCCTGCTGCTGTGGGGACGGGTGCGATAGGGCACTCCCTTTTGGCAGCAGCGGGCCGGCGACCCGGTCGCAGAATTGGAGCCTGTCCTTCTCGATTTGGCGGAAGGATAAATTGATGTTTTGGGCCTGATGTTGATGGCACGTCATCCAATTTTTCCCTCGGCAGAGGAAGCTGCACATCAGCCACATCTATTGGGTCAGATGGAGTCAGTCCCTGGACGAGGACACTCAATTCCTGATTCTTCTGCTGCCGTTGAAACCTGAAAGTAAATTACTTGTAAAATATATATATATATATATATATATGTGTATTTGTGTGTGTGTACAGAAGTATTCAGTTCACTGGAACCAAATAATGTGCCTTGCTTACCACTGAATGAGTGTCCTCTGGTTCAGCTCAAACAGTTGGATCATTGTTTCATCCATCAGCCTTTGATTGTTAAGCACCAGCTCTCGGATGTGGTGGTAATCCGAAAGGATTTTAGACCACCTGAGGGGTGGAAACTCCAGCCTTCTTGGTCGGTGACTTGTGTAAAGCACACAGCTTCATACAAATGGCCTCAACCAAGCGGCTGGTGCTGGGCCACTGTGCTGGACCCCCAGGATGTCCAATCAGACACCGTTTCACACTCTCCACACCCAGTGTGACTCCGGACCGCTTCGGTGCCTTAAAGCGCCCATGTGTCAGCTGAGGCTGATGTCGAGGCTGATAGTTGACCCGCTGTTTATCAACATCAGGGAGAGCGGTCCACAGCTGGATGGCCTCTGTAACCTGCAGGTCGGTGAGGTAAGGAGCCTCACGAAGACCCACCAGGAAACCAGCCAGATCCTGGACCTTGTCCCACCCAGCGATGCCATCAGGTCCAATGACTGCTCCCTAGTAAATGCAGATTAGTGTTAATATACACTTCCAGTCAAAAGCCTTTGAACAGAAATATTTTTGACATTTTTTAAAGAATTCTGCTCAACAAGCCTGCATTTATTTTATTCAAAATACAGCAAAAGCCATTATATTGTGAAATAATTTTAATATTTAAAATAAAAATGCTTTCTATTTGAATATAGTTTAAAGTGTAATTTATTCCTGTGATGCACAGCTGTATTTTCAGCATCATTCCTCCAGTCTTCAGTGTCACATGATCTTCAGAAATTTGTTGTTCTAGAAACCTTTTTTTATTGATATTATTATCAATATTTAAAACAGTTGTGTACATTTTGTTCAAGATTCTTTGATGAATAGAAGGATCCAAGATAAGAATTTATCTGTAATAAAAAGCTTTTTTAATATTATACACTATACCCTTCAAAAGTGTGGAGTCAGAACATTTAAATCATTATATATTTATTATTAAATTATAGAAATTAATACTTTTATTTAGCAAGGACGCATTAAATTGATGATAAAGACATTTATAATCTTACAATATACACTGAACTTTCTATTCATCAAAGAAACCTAAACAAAAATCTCTAGAAGCTATTTTTAACCTTATAATAATAATAATAATAATAAAGTAAAAAAAAAAAACAAAAAAAAAACTTGCTTGTAGTGTATGTGGAATAAAACGAGACTGAAACGAAATAAAGCCCTTAGAGTGTCGTACCTGAGCCTCGCCGGAGACACTGCTTCCAGTGTCAGATGTCTGTGACAGCACTGAAGAGGCAGGGGCGAGATGCTGTCCCTCTCCTCCAGATGATGTGGACGGCTCAGCCAGTGATGCTGGGGACTGAGGCAGAGGCAAAGATGAGGGGGTGTTTCTGAGGCAGGGGTCATCCTCATACAGCACTGGAACTGTGATGTCCTCCATGCTCTCTTCCTCAAACCCCTCATCTAGCAGGTCCTGATCATCAACCTCCTCCACCAACCGGTCTTCCTCCTCTGGGTTCTGGAGCACTGGAGTCAGTGTTTTGCCAGTCTGGCTGTAAAGGTACTCGATTCCCAGCAATTCACCTACAATAATAAAATAATAAAAAAAGAAAAAAAGTGTTCTTAATAATTGATCAAGTACATTGGAGGCTCTAATACTCTAATAACTTAATAGAATATTGCAAAAGAAATAATTAAATGTCTTACCTGTATATCAATCAATCAATCAATCACCTTTATTTATATAGTGCTTTAAACAAAATACATTGCGCCAAAGCACTGAACAACATTCATTTGGAAAACAGTGTCTCAATAATGCAAAATGATAGTTAAAGGCAGTTCATCATTGAATTCAGTTATGTCATCTCTGTTCAGTTTAAATAGTGTCTGTGCATTTATTTGCAATCAAGTCAACGATATCGCTGTAGATGAAGTGACCCCAACTAAGCAAGCCAGAGGCGACAGCGGCAAGGAACCGAAACTCCATCGGTGACAGAATGGAGAAAAAAACCTTGGGAGAAACCAGGCTCAGTTGGGGGGCCAGTTCTCCTCTGACCAGACGAAACCAGTAGTTCAATTCCAGGCTGCAGCAAAGTCAGATTGTGCAGAAGTATCATCTGTTTCCTGTGGTCTTGTCCTGGTGCTCCTCTGAGACAAGGTCTTTACAGGGGATCTGTATCTGGGCTCTAGTTGTCCTGGTCTCCGCTGTCTTTCAGGGCAGTAGAGGTTCTTTCTAGGTGCTGATCCACCATCTGGTCTGGATACGTACTGGATCCGGGTGACTGCAGTGACCCTCTGATCTGGACACAGACTGGATCTGGTGGCCACGGTGACCTCGGAACAAGAGAGAAACAGACAAATATTAGCGTAGATGCCATTCTTCTAATGATGTAGAAAGTACGGTGTTATGTGAAGTGTTCCGGTTCCAGTTTACCTAATTAATGCAGCCTAAAAATCCTTTAACGGATTTGGATATTAAAAGCATATTAGTATGTTATGTGTATGCCAGGTTAAAGAGATGGGTCTTTAATCTAGATTTAAACTGCAAGAGTGTGTCTGCCTCCCGAACAATGTTAGGTAGGTTATTCCAGAGTTTAGGCGCCAAATAGGAAAAGGATCTGCCGCCCGCAGTTGATTTTGATATTCTAGGTATTATCAAATTGCCTGAGTTTTGAGAACGTAGCGGACGTAGAGGAGTATAATGTAAAAGGAGCTCATTCAAATACTGAGGTGCTAAACCATTCAGGGCTTTATAAGTAATAAGCAATATTTTAAAATCTATACGATGTTTGATAGGGAGCCAGTGCAGTGTGGACAGGACCGGGCTAATATGGTCATACTTCCTGGTTCTAGTAAGAACTCTTGCTGCTGCATTTTGGACTAGCTGTAGTTTGTTTACCAAGCGTGCAGAACAACCACCCAATAAAGCATTACAGTAGTCTAACCTTGAAGTCATAAATGCATGGATTAACATTTCTGCATTTGACATTGAGAGCATAGGCCGTAATTTAGATATATTTTTGAGATGGAAAAATGCAGTTTTACAAATGCTAGAAACGTGGCTTTCTAAGGAAAGATTGCGATCAAGTAGCACACCTAGGTTCCTAACTGATGACGAAGAATTGACAGAGCAACCATCAAGTCTTAGACAGTGTTCTAGGTTATTACAAGTAGAGTTTTTAGGCCCTATGATTAACACCTCTGTTTTTTCTGAATTTAGCAGTAAGAAATTACTCGTCATCCAATTTTTTATATCGACTATGCATTCCATTAGTTTTTCAAATTGGTGTGTTTCACCGGGCTGCGAGGAAATATAGAGCTGCGTATCATCAGCATAACAGTGAAAGCTAACACCATGTTTCCTGATGATATCTCCCAAGGGTAACATATAAAGCGTGAAGAGTAGCGGCCCTAGAACTGAGCCTTGAGGTACTCCATACTGCACTTGTGATCGATATGATACATCTTCATTCACTGCTACGAACTGATGGCGGTCATATAAGTACGATTTAAACCATGCTAATGCACTTCCACTGATGCCAACAAAGTGTTCAAGTCTATGCAAAAGAATGTTGTGGTCAATTGTGTCAAACGCAGCACTAAGATCCAATAAAACTAATAGAGAGATACACTCACGATCAGATGATAAGAGCAGATCATTTGTAACTCTAAGGAGAGCAGTTTCAGTACTATGATACGGTCTAAATCCTGACTGGAAATCCTCACATATACCATTTTTCTCTAAGAAGGAATATAATTGTGAGGATACCACCTTTTCTAGTATCTTGGACAGAAAAGGGAGATTCGAGATTGGTCTATAATTAACTAGTTCTCTGGGGTCAAGTTGTGGCTTTTTTATGAGAGGCTTAATAACAGCCAGTTTGAAGGTTTTGGGGACATGTCCTAATAACAATGAGGAATTAATAATAGTCAGAAGAGGACCTATGACTTCTGGAAGCACCTCTTTTAAGAGCTTAGATGGTATAGGGTCTAACATACATGTTGTAAGTTTAGATGATTTAACAAGTTTATACAATTCTTCCTCTCCTATAGTAGAGAATGAGTGGAACTGTTCCTCAGGGGGTCTATAGTGCACTGTCTGATGCGAAACTGTAGCTGACGGCTGAATGGTTGCAATTTTATCTCTAATAGTATCGATTTTAGAAGTAAAGTAGTTCATAAAGTCATTACTGCTGTGGTGTTGGGAAATGTCAACACTTGTTGAGGCTTTATTTTTCGTTAATTTAGCCACTGTATTGAATAAATACCTGGGGTTATGTTTGTTTTCTTCTAAAAGAGAAGAAAAGTAATCAGATCTAGCAGTTTTTAATGCTTTTCGGTAGGATATGCTACTTTCCCGCCAAGCAATACGAAATACCTCTAGTTTTGTTTTCCTCCAGCTGCGCTCCATTTTTCGGGCTGCTCTCTTTAGGGTGCGAGTATGCTCATTATACCATGGTGTCAAACTGTTTTCCTTAACCTTTCTTAAGCGTAAAGGAGCAACTGTATTTAAAGTGCTAGAAAAGAGAGAGTCCATAGTTTCTGTTACATCATCAAGTTGTTCTGAGGTTTTGGATATGCTAAGGAATTTGGATACATCAGGAAGATAACTTAAAAAGCAGTCTTTTGTGGTAGAAGTGATGGTTCTTCGATACTTGTAACAAGAAGTAGAATTTACAATTTTGGCTATATGAAGTTTACACAGAACTAAATAATGATCTGAGATATCATCACTTGGCTGAATAATTTCAACACTATCAACATCAATTCCATGTGACAGTATTAAATCTAGAGTATGATTTCGACAATGAGTAGGTCCTGAAACGTGTTGTCTAACACCAATAGAGTTCAGAATGTCTATAAATGCTGATCCCAATACATCTTTTTCATTATCGACATGGATATTAAAATCACCAACTATTAAGACTTTATCTGCAGCCAGAACTAACTCGGATGTAAAATCACCAAACTCTTTAATAAAGTCTGTATGGTGCCCTGGTGGCCTGTATACAGTAGCCAGTACAAACATAACAGGGGATTTATCATTAACATTGGTTTCTCTGGATAATGTTATATGAAGCACCATTACTTCAAACGAGTTATACTTGAAGCCTGCCCTCTGAGAAATCCTGAAAACGTTGTTATAAATTGAAGCAACACCTCCCCCTTTGCCTTTTAGACACGGCTCGTGTTTATAACAATAATCTTGGGGGGTGGACTCATTTAAAATAATGTAATCATCAGGTTTTAGCCAGGTTTCTGTCAAGCAGAGCACATCTATATTATGATCAGTTATCATATTATTTACAAAAAGTGTTTTCGTAGAAATGGATCTGATATTCAATAAGCCAATCTTTATCATTTGTTTATCCATATTGCATTTGTTTTTTATTTGTTGAACCTCAATTAAATTGTTAACCTTAACTTGGTTTGGACGTTTTTTGTATTTTCTAGTTCGTGGAACAGTCACAGTCTCTATAGTGTGATATCTAGGTGAAAGAGTCTCTATGTGCTGAGAATTAACTGACCTCTGTGACGGGAGGCAGCTAGCAGACGGTCGGTTTAGCCAGTCTGTCTGCTTCCTGACCTGGGCCCCAGTTAGTCAAGTATAAACACTAAGACCATTTGCCATATTTCTAGACAGAAGAGTGGCGCCACCCCAGGAGGGATGAAGACCATCTCTTTTAAACAGGTCAGGTCTGCCCCAAAAGCTCGTCCAATTGTCTATATAACCTATGTTATTCTGTGGGCACCACTTAGACATCCAGCCATTGAGTGATGACAATCTGCTATGCATCTCATCACCACGGTAAGCAGGGAGGGGACCAGAGCATATTACGGTGTCTGACATCGTGCTTGCAAGTTCACACACCTCTTTAAAGTTATTTTTAGTGATCTCCGACTGGCAAAGTCGAACATCATTAGCGCCGGCATGAATAACAATCTTACTGTATTTACGTTTAGCATTAGCCAGCACTTTTAAATTTGCCAAGATGTCAGGCGCTCTGGCTCCCGGTAAACATTTGACTATGGTGGCTGGTGTCTCTATATTCACGTTCCGTACAATAGAATCACCAATAACTAGAGCACTTTCATCAGGTTTCTCAGTGGGTGCATCACTGAGTGGGGAGAACCTGTTTAATGTTTTGATCGGAACAGAAGAGCGGTGTTTTGACCCACGACTACGCTGCCTCACCGTCACCCAGTTGCCCTGCTGCAGGGGCTCTGCTGGAACCGGACAATGTACAGGAATCCCTGAGCTAGACGCATCCAAAGCCATATCTAGAGCCCTAACATTCTTACTGTCCTCAATTAAAGTTTGGATGCGTGTCTCTAATTCTGAAATCTTCTCTGTCAGCCTAACTATTTCCCTGCATATATCACATGTGAATCCCTCATCAGCGACAGAGATAGATAAACTGTACATGTGGCAAGAGGTGCAAATAACAATTGTAGGAGAAGCCATTACTCACCGTGCTTGATGAAATATTCTTACTGCGGTTGTTTGATGAACTTGTGGAAAACTGCAGCGTGAGAGAGGAGAGGAGAGGAGAAAAGAAAACGCTAATGACAAGCTAACGAGTGCTAACGCTTTGCAGGTGTGCTGCAGTCACGGAAGCAATATGCTCCAGGAGGGCGATAGCGCTCATCCCAGGGCTTCCCAAAGACTGTTCGGCTAAGCCGGTCAACAGCCTCGCTCATGGCACTGCCATATGTCCGAATGGAGGACGCCCGTTTTATGGCGTCTTCCATTCGGTCATCATTCCAACGCATCAAGCCCTCAAGGAGATAGGCCTGAAAATGCGCATCGCTGGCACTGGTTCCTAAAAGTTAAATAATATCAAAAAATATATAAAAAAGGGTTTTATGTGTCACATATGTACAATATATGTACTACACATAAGGTGCTCTGAAGTAATTTGTATACTACATTTAATAGAGTTTTGTAACTATATTAAAAATGATTGTCACTTAGTCATGTGTTACTAGTGACTTGTTAGTAAAGACAGCTTTGTCAATGCTTATGACATTAAAAAGTATAATGTAGAGTGTGACATTTATTAATGCGGCATTACTTTAAAGTGATGGAAGCAGTTACAGTGCTTATATTTTCTACAGAAAAATGAATAATCCATATGCATGTAATACCTGGAATAAAACGGTTCAGGTGGAGGTGGAATGACTCCAAGGAGGTAGAGCCACGAGCACACCTGTAGCAGCACAGCTCCACGCCGCCTTTCTTCAGTGTCCCTGTCTTCATGTACAGCGGAAAGTCCTCTGGGTCTTGGATACACTGGACGTGCTTGCGCTGTTCCTTCCATATCTGCTGGATCCGTTCGTGGTCCAGCAGAGGAACTCCCAGGGTGTCCTTCCCATCCGCACTGTCAAACTGATCAATCAGTGACCCAATCAATCTGGTGGTCTCCTCCACCCCCCTGGTCCTCCTCCGGCAGTGCAGTGCCAACTCCCTCCGGGTAATGCGAGCACTGACCGCCTTTTCTGAGATGTGGCCAGTCTTCTTTGCCGCCAGGTCACCCTCTTTTGCGGAGCGAAGAGCAGCCACATCCTCTGGATCCCACTGAAAGATGCACGTGGACAGACGTGCCATGAAGATCCCATAGAGCGGATGAGCCTCTGTCGTGACACCTGCAGCAAATCGCCGCATGAAGTGCCAGATGTCGAGGCGCACTACAAGCTCATCCCACTCCAAAAACATGATCTTCACCCGCGATTGGCCGTACTGACTGCAGCAGTCCCTGTCAACGTACATCACTTTTGGGGCTGCCTCTCCTGCCTCTCGGTAGCATTTCATCAGACCAGCTGCCATGGAGTCCAGTCCATGTCCCTCGGCAGCTGTCAGCACAGAGACAAGGACCTGGCCGTGTTCGTTTCCGACATTTGTGCACCAGGCAGCTGTTCCTGAAGCAGCACCGGCAAGTTTCTTTGTGACCTATTGGGAAAAATAAAAGAGTAAAAAAAATGTGCCATATCTGTGCCATATCCGTGCCATATCCATATCTGGCAAATTTCTGGATATAAACAGGGCTTTGATACCTTTTTTGTCGAATCCATCTTGAGAACACAGCCAAAGACAGATGTTAATTTGGCCTTGACCTCGTGCAGTCGCCCCAGAACATCCCTGGCATACACGGCTAACAGCCACTTAGGTTTAGGCAAAGCAGGTAAAAGTGGAGGATCAGCAAACACAGGAGGCTGCACAAGGGAGGACCTTGTGAATGGTTCACAGGCAGTCAGGTACTGCAAGACACGCTGTGTCCATGCCTCACTGTGCTGTTCCATCAGCTTCCTGTAAAGCTGAGTCACACTGTTGCCCAGTGTCCTCTCCCTCATCATCCTCAGCACCCGGTTGTCACATGAGTATCTAAGGAAACAACAGTATAATCATGCAAATGCTTTAGCTGGTAAAAAATAACCCACATAAAAGCACCTAATAATGAATGATTGTCATTATGAATTACCTGTATGTCAGCAAAGCTGGAAACTGACTGCGGTGGCCCATATCCAGCTGTCCTAGGATGTCCTCGGACCAGGCAGGATATTTCTTTTTGCAGCGTTTGCACTCCAGATACTCAGTGGCAAGGTCATACCACCCGTCGATGTCCAAGACCTTACGCACGGTACGGTAAATTCCTGCCGCAGTTAGTCTGTGCCTACCACAGTCTGGGCGAACACAGACGAGAGGAAATAACCACATCTTCAGCGTTATCCATAAGAAAAGGGGCCGACAGAAGAAGAGGTCAGGTGAGGCAGGGGGCTGAGTGTTTATTAAAGGGGGCTGAGGAGGATACCACCAAAGTTTCAGCTGGGACACTAGTTCTGGCTTGCCGGTTCGTGGGTTGGCCTTAAACAGTGTGTTCCGGATCCACTCATGCTGGAAAGGTGGAAGTTGATCTTTCCAGTGACTTGGAAGCTCAGCTGGTGGCCGGTGATGTGAAGGAGCTGGTGCCTTGGCAGTTTCCACTGATGGAGATGGAGCAGCACAGTCCTCTGAGTGAATAGTAAAAAAAAAAAACAATAAGGATGACTGTTGCATTTGATAGTAATATGCCATAAATGCAGCGCACAAACAACCTGCAAAGCACAATTTTTGGACAAGTATTCATAATTATTATGTTATTTTTAGGAACGAGAGTGAAGAAAGTGGTACTAGTGTTAAGGAAGCACATAACCCAGCATACACTTTATTAATTTAAGGAGAATGGAATCAGTGCAGCTGACTGAGAATGAGGATCAGATGGAATGGAGGAAGGAAAATGTGGTGTGATGAATTAAGTGTAAAGCAACGAAGCCCACGGACATGAAGCATACACACAGATAGAGTAAGGAAAAACTGTTCCTCTAATCATTAGAACAATGAATCTCCACCATCCTGTCTGCTCAGGGGGAGATGAAGAGTGAGTGAGAAGAGCAAGCGGTGTGAAAAAGTTATCTAGTGATTATCTAACAACGGGTAAGTTCGGAAACGCAAATAAATACACTGACACCTTTGGACATCCTTACGGTTTTGAAGAAGTGCACTCAAGAAAGCATCCCGCTTGAGGCATGACATGACATAATTCTGTATTGTAAACAAAAAATATTTTAAAATGTTGATTATTTTCCCCCAAGAAATAACGCTTCTCATTGTGTTTTTACAAAACATTCTTGTAATATTTGCATTTGTGTCATATGCCACACCTGTATTTAGCTGTGCTTCACATTGTGATGCAGCAAATACCAGCTCCTCATCGTCATCTTCAGCAGTGGGAACGGACTTGCCTGGAGCACAAATGTTAAAACTATCATTGTGAACAATACACAGAGACAAACATATGTAAGATGGTGCTTACTTACCAGTAGCGAAAAGCTGTATCGGGGTCAAATGTTTGGCTGGGGGTTCTGCTGCTGGAGGAGGTAAAGTGGACTGCAATAATGGATCTGGAAACAGCAAGTTGACAAGTTTGCCATAATGATAAATTAATATATGAAGAAATGCTGTAGGTAAAATTCTATATTCACACTCCTACTCACAGGGTTTAACTGGTGACGTGAGTTTTTTCGCCAGCTGTGAAGGAGACAAATTTTTGCCACGCGCCAACAGCGCTTTCACAGTTGCGGTCTTCTGTACACCAGTTTGGATAGGTGCAGGTGGAGGTGCAGTGGTTGCAGAAGCACTGGAGGTTGCAGCGTGAGGTGCAGGCTGACGTACGCTGGTGACCACAGCAGAAGCCCGTCTTTTCAGGACATATGTCTTGAAAATGGCCATGTTGGTTTTGGGCCTGGCATCTGCCTTAATGAGGTACCTGATGAGGGCTTGAGCCTCCTTGCTCTGGTCCTCATAAACATCTTTCATGGAGCGGCCCTGGAAGTCACCAAACTCCACCATCAAGCAGCCCTGGTCTCCAGTTGCCCGGGCTTCTGCCTGCATTTCCTGCTTCCTCTGATACTTTTCCACTTCTTCTGCCATCTCTCTAATTTGAGAAGTGTACTGTAGGAACAGTTGTTTATTTTGTGACAGGGGTGTTGCCTGCGCTGTCTCAGTGGAAATGCTGAGCACCAAATACACGGCATACCCCAGAGAGTTTTCCAGGAGCCATCTAAATCTCTGGCCCTGGTACTTCCCAAACTGAAGTTTGCAGTGAGCCAGTACTAAAAACTGGTCACTGGGGTCTCCACCGTTCGTGCTGACAAAGGTACTGGCCTCTGACAGCACCTCCTCCTTAGGTTTGGCCCTTCCAGACTCCAAATTTTCAAGGCGCTTCGCCTCCGCCGAAGGCGCCATGAGGAGTCGGCTTGATGTTGCCGATTGGCGTTGAAAAGAGGGATATGCATACATTTTCTGGAATGAAAATCAGAAAAAGACTACTATCTTTTGCAATCTGAAAGACACCTGTATGTTAAGTGTGTAACAATAATTTAACAAGCTACGCATAAACTATATTACTGTGGTAATAAACTTGGCCATGACATAAACTGTCCTGAAGATGAGTTTTCTACAAAGGACAGGAATCCCTGACATATAAAATATGTAATGTCAGTATGAAGTCTGAAATTTCCTTTTATTTCCAATGCTTTCATCTTAAACCATGACTACACACACCAGGCTATAAAATATTACATTAAATATATAATACTTCAAAAGTGGTCATCTTACCCCAGGGTTACACCAGGTGCTTTTACCTCTTAAAATCTCAGCCATTTTTCAGTGTTTTTAACTTTCTGGTCTACCCAAATTAAAATGAGCACTATTCCCATATACTTTTGCTCATATGGATACATTTGGCCTTTTTTGTTTGTTTTTAGTTAAGACTCTCAATGTTTTATTTATAAAAAAGTCATTATTATATTATTTTAGAAAATATACATTTATTTCTTGGTAAATGCATTTTTCCATATCTCCACAACAATTTGGTAACGATTTTTACAATCAAAATGTGTGTGTGTTATTATGTGTTATAACCAAATGTAAATGTAAATAGTTTAATCGATATTTTCATTCATAGGACCCAGAAACCATGACTTCTTAGACAATACACACATCATTGTTGACAGTAGCATAGCTTAATTAGCTGACGGTCGATAACTTTAACTTATCTGATCATTTATCATGTGAAAAGTTACAGGTTCACAGGTACTGAAGAAAGGATGAACTGTATGCTAGCTAGCTATACTGACACGATTCGTTTTCAAAAAATACACACTGTATATTAACCAATAATGACCAGTTTTCAATGAATGAAGTAATAGCCTTACCTTTAACAAAGATGACAATGACAACGACCGGCGATTGGTCAAAAGGAGGCCACGGGAGAGAAACGCGATTGGAGGAAAGTAATCAACGGAAGAGAAACGCGATTGGAGGAAAGTAATCAACGGAAGAGAAACGCGATTGGAGGAAAGTAATCAACGGAAGAGAAACGCGATTGGAGGAAAGTAATCAACGGAAGAGAAACGCGATTAATCAAAAGTAAGCCACAGGCGAAACGCGATTTGTCAAAAGTAAGCCAGAGGCGAAACGCGATTGGTTCATGTGGGCTTACTTTGGGCTTACTTCGGCTCAGTTGGTGGAAAGCAGTAGGCGTGCGAGAGGTAGCGGGATCGATGCCCGCATTCTTCAAGTTGGCTTCTGCCCTTTTACTCACACATCCCTAAATCAGTGGTTTTCAATCCTGTCCTGGAGGCATCCCTGCCCTGCACATTTTGCATTTCCCCTCATCTAACACACCCGTTTCAAATCATCAGCTCATTAATAGAGACTGCAAGACCTGATTTGGGTGTGTCTAGCACTGACGCAATGCTGCGACACTCCCACGTTAGCTTTTTTTGGGTCTCACAGCTGCCAAAAAGTATTTCAGACATGGTCCTGTGCAAATTGGTTGCAAAACATTGCCAATTTACACACAGTTCCCTAAAGCAGTGGTTTTCAAACCTGTCCTGGAGGCACCCCTGCCCTACACATTTTGAATGTTTCCCTCATCTATCACACCTGTTTCAAATCATCAACTCATTGATAGAGACCGCAAGACCTTATTTGGGTGTGTCTAATAAGGCAGACAATCAAACTGTGCAGGGCAGGGGTGCCTCCAGGACAGGTTTGAGAACCACTGCCCTAAAGAGACCGACTGGGCATCGATGCAATGCTGCCACAGTCTCTACGTTAGTTAATTTTTTTGGACTCAAAGCTGCCAAAAAGTATTTCAGACATGGTCCTGCGCAAATTGGTTGCAAAAAGCGGTCCCACCGCGATTTGAACTCGGATCACTGGATTCAGAGTGCTAACCATTACACCATGAAACCTTACCTGGAGCAGCCGTTGCTCACAGGGCCACAAAGACACTGTCACCAGTGCCAAACTAGTGCTGTTTTTTTTCTTTTCCTGCGGCAAGAAACCACACAGGTTCCACCGAGATTTGAACTCAGATCGCTGGATTCAAAGTCCAGAGTGCTGACCATTACACCATGGAACCGAAACTGCTTGTTTGGTGGCCAACTGGGAAACAGATAGCTCCGTGGCAGTGGGGAAGCAGTTATACAGAGAAGTTGGAACCCAGTGATTTTTGGTCACTGGCCCGCCTCAAAAAACGGAAAAGAGTGGGAGATTTTGCCGAAACCCGGGATCGAACCAGGAACCTTTAGATCTTCAGTCTAACGCTCTCCCAACTCCGCCATAGCTGGGGAACAATTGTCTGTATAAGAAGGGGGTGAAGAGGGGAGAGGGAGGAAGAGAAGGCCGAGAAATTCAGGAAATCGCAGGTTCGAATCCACGCTGTCACATAAAGTTATGCGTGTATTTGTTAAAAATCATAAATCGATTGTTTCGTGTCCAAGTTTGATTTTAAAAGTAATGTATTTGAAATTAATTATTGTTTCGTTTCTAAGATTGATTTTGACAGTAATGTTTTTGATTTAATGATTCTTTCGTTTTTAAAATTGATTTTTATTTTATCCTCATTATCATTATCATTAGTCCAAGTGCATTTATTAAGGCAATCATTTTCTGTGGCAGTAGGGACAAAATAACCTCCTTATTACGGCATTCACACTTTATTGTATCATATTACTTACTGCAAAGCTACACGTGACACTGAATTTAACTGTAAACTGAATGTCATTACATTCAATAAAACAAATAAATACAACACACCAGTCAAAGAGAAATATATTTATTAACTATATACATATTTTAAAAAATGTAGGAAAAATACTAAATTCAATATAAAATTAAGAATTTTAAGTGCACACGCTATATAAAATAAGTACAAAAAAATATATAAATATATACATCAAAATCTACACATTTTGGTATTTTACTTTATACTGCTTCCTCTACACATGAACCTTTCTATAATAATAATAATAATAAATAGTTTAACTTTATTTAATATGTATATATATTTCCATATGTATTATAGTGTATTCACATACATACCCACATGTTTATAATAATAATAATAATAATAATAATAATACAAGATAAAAAAAGTGCACAGTATAACTCTTTAACATTAAATATGGCTGGAAGATAAAAAACAGAACAGATCCAACCAAGAGAACAAAATGAATGTATCACACATAAATAAATGAGTTATCTTCTCATAATCTGTAACCACTGCTCCTTCGTAATTGTTTCTTTATTAGGGCAATATATTTTGCCTTTGTACTGGCTATGGCCAGTTTCTTGAGTACGAAATTGGCCACACATTCTGCACGAATTTGCTTTTACAGTGCGATTGTACGATCGTTTGGTTGGAGTGGCTGTGTCATTTGCAGGTGGCTCAGAGGAAATTGCTCCAGGGTTAATGGTGGAAAATGGGGCTGGGCAGGGCACCAGAAACATCTGAGACACAACAGGGGCAGTGGGTGTGTCAGGAACCAATGGGTGTGGTGCTGTCGGCCTGGGACAAATTGTCCTTAGCTGGCTGGACGTGGCTGAACGCTGAAGGTGTACGGCTGATGGCCAGATTGAAGTTGCTTAACTTTAAAGTTGTTACATAACCTTATGAAAATCATTTCAACAAGGCGACAGCAATTAGGCCACTGTGCTGGAGAGCTGCTAGAACCCAAAACACACCTTTTTGTGCTGTCGACACCAGGAGTGAAGACAGCTTTCTTTTTTTGGGACCTAAAACGTCCTGTAAGTAGCCTGTCTTGATGACGAGCAGCATACACCACCCTGTCTTTATCAAATTTGTCCAGGTTCTGCCACAGACCCACAATGGTCGCAACTTGTTGGTTGGTAAGTGTGAGGCTTGTCTGTGTGCGCAGCTCCACCAGACACTCTGCCAACGCATCCACCCGGTCCATTCCAGGAATGCAGTGTTCGTCAACAGCCTGGAAATATATAACTGTTGGTTAGGTATTTACATGCTGTTAAGTAAGTTTACTGCTTAATGGCAGATAATTAAATGAGTGACAATTCGTATAGAAAAGGAAATTTTACCATTGCTGAGGGCACTGGTGTATCTAAAGGATCCTGGACACTGGGTACTGGTGCAGCTGAAGGAGCCCGGACTGTGAACAATGGTGAATCCTGGACACTGGGCACTGGTGCAGCTGAAGGAGCCCGGACTGTGAACAATGGTGGAGCCTGGACACTGAGAGGTGGTGCAGCTACACTGGGCACTGGTGCAGTTGAAGGAGCCCGGACTCTGAGCAGTGGTGGAGCCTGGACACTGGACACTGGTGCAGCTACACTGGGCAGTGGTGCAGCTGAAGGAGCCCGGACTCTGAGCAGTGGTGGAGCCTGGACACTGGGCACTGGTGCAGCTGAAGTAGCCCGGACTGTGAACAATGGTGGAGCCTGGACACTGGGCAGTGGTGCAGCTGAAGGAGCCCGGACTCTGAGCAGTGGTGGAGACTGGACACTGGGCACTGGTGCAGCTGAAGGAGCCCAGACTCTGAGCAGTGGTGGAGCCTGGACACTGGGCAGTGGTGCAGCTACACTGGGCAGTGGTGCAGCTGAAGGAGCCCGGACTCTGAGCAGTGGTGGAGCCTGGACATTGGGCAGTGGTGCAGCTACACTGGGCAGTGGTGCAGCTGAAGGAGCCCGGATTCTGAGCAGTGGTGGAGCCTGGACACTGGGCAGTGGTGGAGTCTGGACACTGGGCAGTGGTGGAGTCTGGACACTGGGCAGTGGTGGAGTCTGGACACTGGGCAGTGGTGGAGTCTGGACACTGGGCAATGGTGGAGTTTGGACACTGGGCAGTGGTGGAGTCTGGACACTGGGCAATGGTGGAGTCTGGACACTGGGCAGTGGTGGAGTTTGGACACTGGGCAGTGGTGGAATTTTGACACTGGGCAGTGGTGCAGCTGTAGGAGCCTGGACACTGGGAACTGGTGCAGCTGGTAGAACTGGTGGACCTGAAAGGACTAAGTCATCTGATGCCACAAGATTTGCCACTGTGGCTTCCTCTCCAAAGAAATCAATGAAACCCTCATCCTTTTCCACTTGCTCCTCCACATCTATCTCCTCCAGCAATTGAGAGGTCCTATCAGAGGTAGGGCACATGTCCTCCAGGGGCTGACTATTCTGCCTCAACAAGTACTGTACTCCAATGAGCTCCCCTGAGGAAATATTTGTAACAGGAAACATTTTTAATGGAAATTATGCAGAAAGGTTTATTTAGAAATGCAGTAAATATTTTGTTGTCCACTTCTGTATGAACAATATATATCTAATTCAGAGGGTATCATAAAAAAGACAGGATTACTCTATATTCTACTATGTATTTTATTTTCTGCCCTGAAACCTAGAACACAGAATAATGTATAAATATTCTGGTAGTATAATTTTTCTCTGATATGTCAAAATTACATTATTATTGTCCAAAAGCACTTGTAATTTTACCAAAAACATGCTACATCATGAGCTGCATTTATCAAAATATTTTTACCTGTGTATACTGCAGGTGGAGTGAAGCTAGGGACCAATTTCCTGCCATACAACTTATTGTAGTTCTCATTGACAGAGTAAACCAGCTCCCCTGTGTAAGAGCGCAGAGTTGAACCTCCATCTGCAACAGCAGCTTCAGCGCGGTCCTGATTCCAGCGTAATAAACCTTCCAGGAGATAAATCTGGAAGTTCAGGCTGTTTGCGCTATTCCCTAGAAAAAGAAATAGAAAGCCAAATATTGCTTTGAGAAAATGCAAAACATAAAATTTAATCTGCAAATATCTTGATAAACAGGAATTAGTGGCAAAATATGGTATATTCTGACATGACAAACCTGGAATAAATCTGTTTAGGTGGCAGTGAAATGATTCCAGGGATGTGGAGCCTCTGGCACAACGATAAGTTTTTAGAACCACCCCACCCTTGCTTGTAGTTCCAGTTTCAGTATAGAGCGGCACATTTGGAGGGTCTTGGATACAGGTGATGTGCCGCCTCTGGACATTCCAGATGTGCTGCATTCTCACACTGTCAAGTAGAGGAACACCAAGAGCATCATTCCCCTTGCCACCCATGAGCTCTCTGATGAGCATATCAAGGAGGCGGAAAGTGGTTTCTTCTCCCCGTGTTCTCCTCCTGCAGTGCTGGAGCAGCTCAGCTTTAGTTAAATGATGGTCCAGTTCTGCCTCCGACAGAGTAGGCCAGCCCTGTTGGATGAGTTGCTCCCTTTTGGCCTGTCTCAGCAGAGTGAGATCCCCTGCATCTCACTCAAAAATACAGGATGACAGCCTTGCCATAAAAGTAGGGTACAACTGGTGGGCGTCAGTGGTGCACCCTACTGCCAGACGTCGCATAAAATGGCAAATGTCTAGGCGGACGATGACATCTGGCCAGCCGCTGAACCGCCTCTTCAATTTAGTCTCTCCCACTTTCTTGCAACAATCACAGTCCACATAAATGATAGTGGGAGGATCAACACCAGCACTCCGGTATCGCTCCATGAGCCCTGCAGCCATGAGGTCTAACCCAGCCCCTTCATTCGCAGTCAGGACACTCATCAGCACCTGACCTATCTCATTGCCCACTGAGGTAAGCCACTGTGCTGTGCCTTTCGCAGGCCCGCTCAACTTCTTGGTGATCTGAAAGAAACAATAAGCATAGCAAATAATACAACATGCATCCAAATCAGTTACACTGAAAAAAATAAAGCTCTCTTGGTCTAACAATACATCATAGATAAGGGTACAGTCAATTAAGCAGCTTATCTGACCTTCTTAGTTGAATCCATTTTTAAGATTGATCCATACGTGGATGTTATGCTGGCCTTTATGTGATCGAGCCTGTTGAGAATGTCCTGACTATATACAGTGAGGAGCCATTTGTAGCTGGGTACTGAAGCAAGTGGTGGTGGCTCCTGGAAGTGCAGCGGATGCAGGCCACGATTATCAAAAAAGGCCACACACTCTGATGTGTACCGAAGCGCACGTTTCAACCACTCCTCACTGTGGTTCTCTCTCAGCTGGCCGATGATCCTCACTGGGCCATTCCCCATGCCCCTCTCACGCAGCAAGCGAAGAACCCAAATGTCACAGGCATACCTTGGAAAAAAGTATTCATTTAAGTATCTTATTATAAGGTATCTAATTATTGTAGGAAATATTTATCAGAAAGGGTAGTACATAAGTGAAAATGACTGCAAAATAATTACTTGCGTGTGAGGATGACCCTGAATTCAGCTCGATGGGCCAGGTCCAACTGCTGCAGCACAGCATGACTCCAGGACAGGTAGCTGGTTCTACACCTGGTGCAGATCAGGGTCTCTGTCACCAGGTTGTAGTATCTGTCAATGTCTAACACCTGTCGTACCCTCCTGTGCAGTCCACCACCACACAGCTGTTGCCTGGCACAGGCAGGGTTAGTACACTGGAGCCGCACCTTCCACAGCTTATATGGCATCCAGAGCAAGAGACGCTGTGAAAAAAACCTATCAGGTGTTGGAGCTTGGTGGTACAACAGGGCTGGTGGTGGGGGGTGATACCACAACTGTAGGTTTTCACGCAGCTCCAGCTTTCCCTTTGCACCAACCCTAAAAAGTGCTTCTGACACCCACTTCTGGTCTTGCTGTGGCATTGTCTGTGGCCACAGAAGGGGGAGATCTTCTGGCTGAGATGAGACCTGCTGATATTATCAAAAACACTGGTTTAAATAAAAGCTAAGAGAGCATTAAATGATGAAGACATGGCTATATTTTGAATGAGATCTTACTGGGCTCCTCACAACAGTATTCTCAGAAACAGTTGATGGCGTTGCTGTTTTTTTGATGCGTTGTGAACTCTGAGGTGGAGGAAGGAAGAAGGAAGAGGAGGACTGGATGACGGGCTGATGAGGTTTGGGGGATGGAGGAGGATGAGGATCAGAGGGTGGACATGAAACTGTAGCTGAACTGGAGTGCTCTAACATCTGTGGAGTCAAACATTATGAATAATCTATTAAGGGGATTGCCATGTTTTTAATACATTAAAATTACATAGTGATAAAGTCATGATGACATTATAAAAGTCTTGATGTCTTTTAATATTAACCTGAGAGGTTTTCCTCTGGGTGCTCAAATTAGGTTTTGCTGCTGCCACATGTGAGCCTCCAAACCTTGACTTTTCAAACTAAAAAGATTTGTCATGGTTAGTGATAACAAAACCCTAACACTATAGTTAAAGGTTGAGATGTTTCAGTATCTGCAGTGATGCATGCAATAGTGTGGTCTGCTTACCATTGACAATGTCAGTTTAGGTCTCTTTGCAGGACATGACACATCACTGACAGAGGGTGTGCTTTGGGCCGGGGTGCTCTGTGATGCTTCCCCTGTGACTTGTGGATGAACCTGTGACATGCATAAAGTACAAAACAGTCTTCCTAATGTGATTTTAGATATAAAGACACATTGATGTTGCAAACACATCTATCTATTTATGCAACTTGAACCAGGCTAATTGAAGTTACCTTGTGAAAGCCACAAATACATGTCTGAGCTTCCTTCAGAAGAGTGGTCTGTCCCCTCATTTGCAGTGGGCACTTTTCTATCTGTGAACATGAATTATACCTCTGACACTGGATCTCAAAACACCTATAAGTCATCATAATTGTATCAATATAACATTGTATTTTACATGTAATTACTTAACCATACACATAAATAAAAATACCACAATGTATTGTCAAAAAAGTTTGTTAGTTTGCCCATGAATCGAGCTGCATAACTTACCTTCTGATACATCTCATGCCATCTTTTTTCTCAGGGAGAATGTCTATTCCCCTGCGTAGATGGCCAAACTCCTGTTTGGGCAAAACTCTCCAGACGCGCAAGCCATTCAGCATTACTCATGCCTTTGTGAGACTTAGCTGAAGCCATGTCGTTGCCTGAAACACTACATAACACGTTACACTAACTGCCATTGTAGCCTGTAGCATTTACCCTCCTGCTGTGTTCATTTCATGATAGCTAGTTGTGTTCCTGGTCCAGAACGACCGCCATATTATAGCAGATTATAAGTTCATTATAATACACATATTATCTTACATATAACATGTTGTGATTTATTTATTTATTATTTAATGCCATGTCAGCAGCAGGGGCTATATTCATGCCAAGAGGAAACATTTCAATTGCACAATTCAGTCATATATATAATGTCAAAACAATTATATAACATTTATATATATATATATATATATATATATATATATATATATATATATATATATATATATATATGTATGTTTGTATCTATGTGTGTATGTTTGTACAAATATAAAAAAATACATATAATAAGATTATAACAAGAACAAAAGTATAAGAACAATTAGAGTCTTAACAAGTTGTGATAGATCTTTCTATTATGGCTGTATGTCTCAATGACCTAGGCTCATACAACACGTTTATGAGTATAAATAAATAAATAAATATATAGCATTATGGATTAATTTGACTAAAACAAATACTCAGATTAAACATATTGTGGTCTTTCAACTGTGTCCATGTGATAAGGGCATGAACCTGAATGTATAAACTTATCCATTCACTTCTTTTGACTGGTCATAACATATGTACAAACATATAACATACGTGTAAAAGTTAAACAAAACATTAACATTTTCCAAATTTATTTTGTGTGTTCAAATGCCGCATTTGGAAAAAGCTGTGGAACCTTATGACAATTAAATAAAAAGCTTTTTTTTTTCATTGAGAAAACTTGTTAATCGGTTAAATTCGACATATTTACAGTTACGTTAGCTCCGGTCGTAATAGTATTTACACATCAGTGACAGTTGACGTTACGTAGTATCAAGGGGTAATCATAGGCTAATTTACATGGCCAATCTTGCTATTCGTAAAGAACAAAAATCCTAAACCATTTCATTCATATCAAGATATAAATAACATACATGAGCGGAATGTAAATAATTTAACGTTACCTGAGCGGAGATTACATGCAATTGGCGAGGACGTGCGTGATTGGTGTATGAGAAATAGACCTTGCCATTTCATTGGACGCGGAAAAATAGAGATCGCAACGTGATTGATTTATAAAAGATAGAAGTCGTAACGTGATTGGTTTTTAAAAGATAGAAGTCGTAACATGATTGGTTTTCAAAAGATAGAGGTCATAACGTGATTGGTTTTTAAAAGATAGAAGTCGGCATACTATTGGATTAATTTTACAGACTTGTGGTTGTCAGGTAAAGCTATTTCGGCCACAACAAGCTCCTGCTTAGCAAGCAGGGATTTCAGTGAGATCACCCTACTCTTTGTCACAGGAGAAGAGCAGAGCAGAGATGAGCCCCCAGACAATAAAAACAGCTGGCCAGTACGGGGATCGAACCCACGACCTTGGCCTTATTAGCACCACGCTCTAACCAGCTGAGCTAACCGGCCTCCCTTCGCCATCTGTCTCTACCCGATTGAATAAAAAACTGCCTCAATGTTAATGAACGCAACGAGACAACAAAGCTTCACGTTTTATCCCGACCAAGGGCTCGTCCGGGATTTGAACCCGGGACCTCTCTCACCCAAAGCGAAAATCATACCCTTAGACCAACTAGCCTTCCTGTGCTGGACCGAGAAAACAGAGCTACTGCAGCATCAATAAAAGAAGGAACATGAACTAACGTGGAAGCAATCAAAGACCTCGAGACAGTGTTAAAGGCTAACGAACGCAAGTTGGCCTCTTAACTGACATAAAAATGTGGATGTATCTAACATGTAGAGGGATGTTAGAGAGGACAGCTGAAACTGTCAGATGTCACTTAGACCAGCGGTTCTCAATTCCAGTCCTCGAGCCCCCTGCTCTTCACATTTTGTATGTTTCTCGTATAGCTTCAGACATTTGTTCCATTCAAACGTAAGTGCCCTGAGAAGTGGACATCACGACATCCCTCCGTGATTCAAGTTCAAAGCGTATGTGTACGTTCAGTTCAAAGTGACTAACACAGAGGTATACAGAGGTATATGATGTCACACTTGTCCATGTGTGAAGACGTTGCGCAGCGCAAATACGTGAACCAATGTTCCAAAGTGAAGTAAACTTCGACGGATTTCCCCTGCTCAGGGAGTGGGGAGCAATGAACACTGTGTAGGGACCATGTCAATCGCAAGGAGCTCACTTCTAATGAGCTGATTATCCGAATCAGGTGTGCTAACAAAGAGAGACATGCAAAATATGCAGACCTTTGGGGAGCGAGGACTGGAATGGAGAACCGCTTCCTTATTCTTTAAGTCAGTGTGAGAAAAAGAGGTGAGAAGTTGTCTGCGTGACCCGAGTGATGCAAGGTAGTGCAAAGGTGCAAGCCCAGAGGAGGGACGGCCTCTTTGCATCAAGCCGGTCATTCGGAGCTATGCTCGTCATTCTTGAAAGACCAGGGGAATTAGCTCAAATGGTAGAGTGCTCGCTTAGCATGCGAGAGGTAGCGGGATCGATGCCCGCATTCTCCAAGTTGGCTCCTGCCCTTTTACTCACACATCCCTAAATCAGTGGTTTTCAATCCTGTCCTGGAGGCATCCCTGCCCTGCACATTTTGCATTTCCCCTCATCTAACACACCAGTTTCAAATCATCAGCTCATTAATAGAGACTGCAAGACCTGATTTGGGTGTGTCTAATAAGGGAGACATACGAAATGTTCAGGACAGGGTTGCCTCCAGGAAAAGGTTTGAAAACCATTGCCCTAAAGAGACCGACTGAGCACTGACGCAATGCTGCGACACTCCCACGTTAGCTTTTTTTGGGGCTCACAGCTGCCAAAAAGTATTTCAGACATGGTCCTGTGCAAATTGGTTGCAAAACATTGCCATTTTACACACAGTTCCCTAAAGCAGTGGTTTTCAAACCTGTCCTGGAGGCACCCCTGCCCTACACATTTTGAATGTTTCCCTCATCTATCACACCTGTTTCAAATCATCAACTCATTGATAGAGACCGCAAGACCTTATTTGGGTGTGTCTAATAAGGCAGACAATCAAACTGTGCAGGGCAGGGGTGCCTCCAGGACAGGTTTGAGAACCACTGCCCTAAAGAGACCGACTGAGCATCGATGCAATGCTGCCACAGTCTCTACGTTAGTTAATTTTTTTGGACTCAAAGCTGCCAAAAAGTATTTCAGACATGGTCCTGCGCAAATTGGTTGCAAAAAGTGGTCCCACCGCGATTTGAACTCGGATCACTGGATTCAGAGTGCTAACCATTACACCATGAAACCTTACCTGGAGCAGCCGTTGCTCACAGGGCCACAAAGACTGTCACCAGTGCCAAACTAGTGCTGTTTTTTTCTTTTCCTGCGGCAAGAAAGCACACAGGTTCCACCGAGATTCGAACTCAGATCGCTGGATTCAAACTAACGCTCTCCCAACTGAGCTATTTCGGCCACAACAAGCTCCTGCTTAGCAAGCAGGGATTTCAGTGAGATCACCCTACTCTTTGTCATAGGAGAAGAGCAGAGCAGAGATGAGCCCCCAGACAATAAAAACAGCTGGCCAGTACGGGGATCGAACACGCGACCTTGGCATTATTAGCACCACGCTCTAACCAGCTGAGCTAACCGGCCTCCCTTCGCCATCTGTCTCTACCCGATTGAATAAAAAACTGCCTCAATGTTAATGAACGCAACGAGACAACAAAGCTTCACGTTTTATCCCGCCCAAGGGCTCGTCCGGGATTTGAACCTGGGACCTCTCGCACCCAAAGCGAGAATCATACCCCTAGACCAACTAGCCTTCCTGTGCTGTGCAGAGAAAAAAGAGCTACTGCAGCATCAATAAAAGAAGGAACATGAACTAACGTGGAAGCAATCAAAGACCTCGAGACAGTGTTAAAGGCTAACGAACGCAAGTTGGCCTCTTAACTGACCTAAAAATGTGGCTGTATCTAACATGTAGAGGGATGTTAGGGAGGACAGCTGAAACTGTCAGATGTCACTTAGACCAGCGGTTCTCAATTCCAGTCCTCGAGCCCCCTGCTCTTCACATTTTGTATGTTTCTCGTATAGCTTCAGACATTTGTTCCATTCAAACGTAAGTGCCCTGAGAAGTGGACATCACATGACATCCCTCCGTGATTCAAGTTCAAAGCGTATGTGTACGTTCAGTTCAAAGTGACTAACACAGAGGTGTACAGAGGTATATGATGTCACACTTGTCCATGTGTGAAGACGTTGCGCAGCGCAAATCCGTGAACCAATGTTCCAAAGTGAAGTAAACTTCGACGGATTTCCCCTGCTCAGGGAGTGGGGAGCAATGAACACTGTGTAGGGACCATGTCAATCGCAAGGAGCTCACTTCTAATGAGCTGATTATCCGAATCAGGTGTGCTAACAAAGAGAGACATGCAAAATATGCAGACCTTTGGGGAGCGAGGACTGGAATGGAGAACCGCTTCCTTATTCTTTTCAAGTCAGTGTGAGAAAAAGAGGTGAGAAGTTGTCTGCATGACCCGAGTGATGCAAGGTAGTCTGCATAATACAAGAATCCGCACATGCATACTGGCGTAACAAGACCGAGAAGGTCCTTTAACACAAAAGCTAAATCTCTTTGTTAATTCGACAACACAATCGCGGCCAGTGCAAAGGTGCAAGCCCAGAGGAGGGACGGCCTCTTTGCATCAAGCCGGTCATTCGCAGCTATGCTCGTCATTCTTGAAAGGCCAGGGGAATTAGCTCAAATGGTATAGCGCTCGCTGCGCAAAGGAAGGGGTCCAATCTTTGAGCCCCGCCCGCAAGCGAAAAAGACGCAGAACACGTTAAAACGCCGAAAGATTTCCCCTGCTGCAATACTCGGGGTATATTTCTCTTCGTTTTGAAGAGTTTTAATTACATGTGAGACAACTCTACCCTCCGCGGCCTGGATTCGATCCCGTGCTCTCTCGGATGAGCCGTGACGTCATATGTCCTCGACGTGTATTTTTAAGCATGCAATAAACCGAGACTTTTATTTTGTTATCTATGACATACAATTGATTGATTTTATATTACATAGATTTGTGTGTGTGTATTTAAATGTTTGTGTTTAAATAAAATTAATAAAAAACGTTTCTTCAAATACGTTTTGTGTGTGTGGATATGATTTGATTGATATGATTTAGCAGATTTTTTTTATCTTATCAAAAAATGTTCTATTAAAATTAGTACAAACACATACTGTACATACACAGAATATAAAAAGCACAATACGAAAGAGTGGGCCCAAGTAATATATACAAAATGTTTTATTAAAATGAACACACACACATACATACACACAATATAAAAAAAATTATGAAAAGAGTGGGCCCATATAATATAAACAATATTTATATATACAGGAAAGATATTATGTACTACTTATATAAAAAAATATATATGAAAAGAGTGGGCCCATATAATATATACAAAATATACACATTATTTACAATGGAGGCGGAGTTTGTCATTTATTTTGCCTGCCGCTGTTCTGCCAACCAATCATCTAAAGTTTTTCCATTAGAGGAGCGTGAGCAAAATGTGGCATTCCCATATCGGCTATGACCAAACTCTTTAGTTTTGGGCTGCCCACATTTGCTGCATGTGTTAAAAGTAACCCCTCGCACATACTTCCTCTTATGGACTCCGCTTTCCGTCTCCAGGGCCCGCCGGCGCCTGTTCCTCTGGGTGTAACGGGACACAGGAGCAGCAGGCACTGGAGCAGGGGCTGGAGCAGGCACTGGAGCAGGCGCTGGAGCTGGCACTGGAGCAGGCACTGGAGCAGACACTGGAGCAGACACTTGAGCAGGCACTGGAGCAGGCACTGGAGCAGGCACTGGAGCAGACACTGGAGCAGGCACTGGAGCAGGCACTTGAGCAGGCACTGGAGCAGGCACTGGAGCAGGCACTGGAGCAGGCACTTGAGCAGGCACTTGAGCAGGCACTTGAGCAGGCACTGGAGCAGGCACTGGAGCAGGCACTTGAGCAGGCACTGGAGCAGGCACTGGAGCAGGCACTGGAGCAGGCACTGGAGCAGACACTGGAGCAGACACTGGAGCAGGCACTTGAGCAGGCACTTGAGCAGGCACTTGAGCAGGCACTGGAGCAGGCACTGGAGCAGGCACTGGAGCAGACACTGGAGCAGGCACTTGAGCAGGCACTTGAGCAGGCACTTGAGCAGGCACTTGAGCAGGCACTTGAGCAGGCACTTGAGCAGGCACTGGAGCAGGCACTTGAGCAGGCACTGGAGCAGGCGCTGGAGCAGGCGCTGGAGCAGGCACTGGAGCAGGCGCTGGAGCAGGCGCTGGAGCAGGCGCTGGAGCAGGCGCTGGAGCAGGCGCTGGAGCAGGCGCTGGAGCAGGGGCTGGAGCAGGCGCTGGAGCAGGCACTTGAGCAGGCACTTGAGCAGGCACTGGAGCAGACACTGGAGCAGGCACTGGAGCAGGCACTGGAGCAGGCACTGGAGCAGGCGGAGCTGGGCCTGGACCGGATGTCAAAGCACCAGCAGATGGAATCACTATTGACACAGTCATGTCTGGGTTAAGCACTAGTGTGCCTAACAGTGACCCAGGTGCTGAAATGGGCTGCACAACTCCTGCTGCTGTGGGGACGGGTGCGATAGGGCACTCCCTTTTGGCAGCAGCGGGCCGGCGACCCGGTCGCAGAATTGGAGCCTGTCCTTCTCGATTTGGCGGAAGGATAAATTGATGTTTTGGGCCTGATGTTGATGGCACGTCATCCAATTTTTCCCTCGGCAGAGGAAGCTGCACATCAGCCACATCTATTGGGTCAGATGGAGTCAGTCCCTGGACGAGGACACTCAATTCCTGATTCTTCTGCTGCCGTTGAAACCTGAAAGTAAATTACTTGTAAAATATATATATATATATGTGTATTTGTGTGTGTGTACAGAAGTATTCAGTTCACTGGAACCAAATAATGTGCCTTGCTTACCACTGAATGAGTGTCCTCTGGTTCAGCTCAAACAGCTGGATCATTGTTTCATCCATCAGTCTTTGATTGTTAAGCACCAGCTCTCGGATGTGGTGGTAATCCGAAAGGATTTTAGACCACCTGGGGGTGGAAACTCCAGCCTTCTTGGTCAATGACTTGTGTAAAGCACACAGCTTCATACAAATGGCCTCAACCAAGCGGCTGGTGCTGGGCCACTGTGCTGGACCCCCAGGATGTCCAATTAGACACCGTTTCACACTCTCCACACCCGGTGTGACTCCGGACCGCTTCGGTGCCTTAAAGCGCCCATGTGTCAGCTGAGGCTGATGTCGAGGCTGATAGTTGACCCGCTGTTTATCAACATCAGGGAGAGCGGTCCACAGCTGGATGGCCTCTGTAACCTGCAGGTCGGTGAGGTAAGGAGCCTCACGAAGACCCACCAGGAAACCAGCCAGATCCTGGACCTTGTCCCACCCAGCGATGCCATCAGGTCCAATGACTGCTCCCTAGTAAATGCAGATTAGTGTTAATATACACTTCCAGTCAAAAGCCTTTGAACAGAAATATTTTTGACATTTTTTAAAGAATTCTGCTCAACAAGCCTGCATTTATTTTATTCAAAATACAGCAAAAGCCATTATATTGTGAAATAATTTTACTATTTAAAATAAAAATGCTTTCTATTTGAATATAGTTTAAAGTGTAATTTATTCCTGTGATGCACAGCTGTATTTTCAGCATCATTCCTCCAGTCTTCAGTGTCACATGATCTTCAGAAATTTGTTGTTCTAGAAACCTTTTTTTATTGATATTATTATCAATATTTAAAACAGTTGTGTACATTTTGTTCAAGATTCTTTGATGAATAGAAGGATCCAAGATAAGAATTTATCTGTAATAAAAAGCTTTTTTAATATTATACACTATACCCTTCAAAAGTGTGGAGTCAGAACATTTAAATCATTATATATTTATTATTAAATTATAGAAATTAATACTTTTATTTAGCAAGGACGCATTAAATTGATGATAAAGACATTTATAATCTTACAATATACACTGAACTTTCTATTCATCAAAGAAACCTAAACAAAAATCTCTAGAAGCTATTTTTAACCTTATAATAATAATAATAATAATAAAGTAAAAAAAAAAAACAAAAAAAAAACTTGCTTGTAGTGTATGTGGAATAAAACGAGACTGAAACGAAATAAAGCCCTTAGAGTGTCGTACCTGAGCCTCGCCGGAGACACTGCTTCCAGTGTCAGATGTCTGTGACAGCACTGAAGAGGCAGGGGCGAGATGCTGTCCCTCTCCTCCAGATGATGTGGACGGCTCAGCCAGTGATGCTGGGGACTGAGGCAGAGGCAAAGATGAGGGGGTGTTTCTGAGGCAGCACTGGAACTGTGATGTCCTCCATGCTCTCTTCCTCAAACCCCTCATCTAGCAGGTCCTGATCATCAACCTCCTCCACCAACCGGTCTTCCTCCTCTGGGTTCTGGAGCACTGGAGTCAGTGTTTTGCCAGTCTGGCTGTAAAGGTACTCGATTCCCAGCAATTCACCTACAATAATAAAATAATAAAAAAAGTGTTCTTAATAATTGATCAAGTACATTGGAGGCTCTAATACTCTAATAACTTAATATAATATTGCAAAAGAAATAATTAAATGTCTTACCTGTATATGCTCCAGGAGGGCGATAGCGCTCATCCCAGGGCTTCCCAAAGACTGTTCGGCTAAGCCGGTCAACAGCCTCGCTCATGGCACTGCCATATGTCCGAATGGAGGACGCCCGTTTTATGGCGTCTTCCATTCGGTCATCATTCCAACGCATCAAGCCCTCAAGGAGATAGGCCTGAAAATGCGCATCGCTGGCACTGGTTCCTAAAAGTTAAATAATATCAAAAAATATATAAAAAAGGGTTTTATGTGTCACATATGTACAATATATGTACTACACATAAGGTGCTCTGAAGTAATTTGTATACTACATTTAATAGAGTTTTGTAACTATATTAAAAATGATTGTCACTTAGTCATGTGTTACTAGTGACTTGTTAGTAAAGACAGCTTTGTCAATGCTTATGACATTAAAAAGTATAATGTAGAGTGTGACATTTATTAATGCGGCATTACTTTAAAGTGATGGAAGCAGTTACAGTGCTTATATTTTCTACAGAAAAATGAATAATCCATATGCATGTAATACCTGGAATAAAACGGTTCAGGTGGAGGTGGAATGACTCCAAGGAGGTAGAGCCACGAGCACACCTGTAGCAGCACAGCTCCACGCCGCCTTTCTTCAGTGTCCCTGTCTTCATGTACAGCGGAAAGTCCTCTGGGTCTTGGATACACTGGACGTGCTTGCGCTGTTCCTTCCATATCTGCTGGATCCGTTCGTGGTCCAGCAGAGGAACTCCCAGGGTGTCCTTCCCATCCGCACTGTCAAACTGATCAATCAGTGACCCAATCAATCTGGTGGTCTCCTCCACCCCCCTGGTCCTCCTCCGGCAGTGCAGTGCCAACTCCCTCCGGGTAATGCGAGCACTGACCGCCTTTTCTGAGATGTGGCCAGTCTTCTTTGCCGCCAGGTCACCCTCTTTTGCGGAGCGAAGAGCAGCCACATCCTCTGGATCCCACTGAAAGATGCACGTGGACAGACGTGCCATGAAGATCCCATAGAGCGGATGAGCCTCTGTCGTGACACCTGCAGCAAATCGCCGCATGAAGTGCCAGATGTCGAGGCGCACTACAAGCTCATCCCACTCCAAAAACATGATCTTCACCCGCGATTGGCCGTACTGACTGCAGCAGTCCCTGTCAACGTACATCACTTTTGGGGCTGCCTCTCCTGCCTCTCGGTAGCGTTTCATCAGACCAGCTGCCATGGAGTCCAGTCCATGTCCCTCGGCAGCTGTCAGCACAGAGACAAGGACCTGGCCGTGTTCGTTTCCGACATTTGTGCACCAGGCAGCTGTTCCTGAAGCAGCACCGGCAAGTTTCTTTGTGACCTATTGGGAAAAATAAAAGAGTAAAAAAAATGTGCCATATCTGTGCCATATCCGTGCCATATCCATATCTGGCAAATTTCTGGATATAAACAGGGCTTTGATACCTTTTTTGTCGAATCCATCTTGAGAACACAGCCAAAGACAGATGTTAATTTGGCCTTGACCTCGTGCAGTCGCCCCAGAACATCCCTGGCATACACGGCTAACAGCCACTTAGGTTTAGGCAAAGCAGGTAAAAGTGGAGGATCAGCAAACACAGGAGGCTGCACAAGGGAGGACCTTGTGAATGGTTCACAGGCAGTCAGGTACTGCAAGACACGCTGTGTCCATGCCTCACTGTGCTGTTCCATCAGCTTCCTGTAAAGCTGAGTCACACTGTTGCCCAGTGTCCTCTCCCTCATCATCCTCAGCACCCGGTTGTCACATGAGTATCTAAGGAAACAACAGTATAATCATGCAAATGCTTTAGCTGGTAAAAAATAACCCACATAAAAGCACCTAATAATGAATGATTGTCATTATGAATTACCTGTATGTCAGCAAAGCTGGAAACTGACTGCGGTGGCCCATATCCAGCTGTCCTAGGATGTCCTCGGACCAGGCAGGATATTTCTTTTTGCAGCGTTTGCACTCCAGATACTCAGTGGCAAGGTCATACCACCCGTCGATGTCCAAGACCTTACGCACGGTACGGTAAATTCCTGCCGCAGTTAGTCTGTGCCTACCACAGTCTGGGCGAACACAGACGAGAGGAAATAACCACATCTTCAGCGTTATCCATAAGAAAAGGGGCCGACAGAAGAAGAGGTCAGGTGAGGCAGGGGGCTGAGTGTTTATTAAAGGGGGCTGAGGAGGATACCACCAAAGTTTCAGCTGGGACACTAGTTCTGGCTTGCCGGTTCGTGGGTTGGCCTTAAACAGTGTGTTCCGGATCCACTCATGCTGGAAAGGTGGAAGTTGATCTTTCCAGTGACTTGGAAGCTCAGCTGGTGGCCGGTGATGTGAAGGAGCTGGTGCCTTGGCAGTTTCCACTGATGGAGATGGAGCAGCACAGTCCTCTGAGTGAATAGTAAAAAAAAAAAACAATAAGGATGACTGTTGCATTTGATAGTAATATGCCATAAATGCAGCGCACAAACAACCTGCAAAGCACAATTTTTGGACAAGTATTCATAATTATTATGTTATTTTTAGGAACGAGAGTGAAGAAAGTGGTACTAGTGTTAAGGAAGCACATAACCCAGCATACACTTTATTAATTTAAGGAGAATGGAATCAGTGCAGCTGACTGAGAATGAGGATCAGATGGAATGGAGGAAGGAAAATGTGGTGTGATGAATTAAGTGTAAAGCAACGAAGCCCACGGACATGAAGCATACACACAGATAGAGTAAGGAAAAACTGTTCCTCTAATCATTAGAACAATGAATCTCCACCATCCTGTCTGCTCAGGGGGAGATGAAGAGTGAGTGAGAAGAGCAAGCGGTGTGAAAAAGTTATCTAGTGATTATCTAACAACGGGTAAGTTCGGAAACGCAAATAAATACACTGACACCTTTGGACATCCTTACGGTTTTGAAGAAGTGCACTCAAGAAAGCATCCCGCTTGAGGCATGACATGACATAATTCTGTATTGTAAACAAAAAATATTTTAAAATGTTGATTATTTTCCCCCAAGAAATAACGCTTCTCATTGTGTTTTTACAAAACATTCTTGTAATATTTGCATTTGTGTCATATGCCACACCTGTATTTAGCTGTGCTTCACATTGTGATGCAGCAAATACCAGCTCCTCATCGTCATCTTCAGCAGTGGGAACGGACTTGCCTGGAGCACAAATGTTAAAACTATCATTGTGAACAATACACAGAGCACACGTCCTCCTATAACGCTGCCATCTTGGGACGCTAATGTGAAGTATAGTAGTATAGAGTCTGGGATCATGACGTCAGCAACGCAGTGCATTCTGGGACTTTAGGACACGGACGCTGCTGTATGTATTGCATTGTATTAATAATAGACTGTTTTGTTTGCTCTCTACAGCTTAAAAATAAGTTACAGTGGTAAAACCTTGCTGTGTAATTAACTGCCATACTCGTACTCATGACCGGCATGGAAAAATAATTTGAATGGAGTGCAATTTTTCAGCTTTCCCGCTGGAAAACCGCACCTTGATCTCAGGTCTCCGAGTTAACAAAGCGGCGTCACATGGCTTGGTTAGCAGCGGTAAGAAGGAAAAGAAGGATTGTCCCTTTGGTCTGATGTATACACACGTATGTATGTGCATTTGTATAAATATACAGAAATGTACGTTATATAAACTTGTGATTAATGTGATTAATCGATTTGACAGACTTACATTAAATGTTAACTATGCATGAACCACTACATCTCCTGCATTATCAGTGTTATGCATAATGCATACCACCTGTTACAGTAATAAACAGCAAAATTGATCAATTCTGTATCTGTTTATTTGTGCATCATAACACACTGAGGTTAATTTGTACAGTTTACAATAACGCATATTAAAAAGTAAAGGGGCAGTGTAACTCGCTCGTTGACGTGGAAAATGTGTAGGTTCTGCACCCATCCATTTGTAAATTGCAGGTGAGACTCGAGAGATTTATCATTTTTAAACTGATCAGAGGTGTACGCTCTGACACTACAAACAAGGTAAGAAAACACATTGGGGAAGGTTACGAGCGGCAGCTCTTTAAGATCATCTGACCACTCTTTGTGTTCGTGCAGATTGAGTTCGTTGATTGTCTTGATTTTTTTCTAAATACTGCATCTTTGCTTCCATGTTGAGTTTTTCTTTATATGTAATCTTACACTTGATCTGTATGTCATGTCACTTTCACTTTTACTGATAAGCGTGTCCTCAAACATGGCCGCGACTACCCAGAATGCAATGCGCAGTGACGTAGTTTCCCAAGCTCTATAGTAGTATTTGAGTTTCATCCAGTACAGTGTAATTGTGTAATTATGTATAATTATTATACATGTAAGCTGTGAATTATGTTTCATGTTCTGCTGCATTCAATGACAACATTGTGTTGATGTTTGGGGAAGCCAGTAGTTTTAATGTCATTATGTTGTTATGAGTGTGATTGTGATAAGAAAGAAGCATTGTTTGTTAGAGCATATCTTTTATTTGTTTGTTACAGACCACACACTCATATGCTGACACTCCTCAGGACATAAAGCAAAGACGATATCACTTCATATTCATGCTCATCTTCGATCTGTGCACAGAGAGCACTGTTTAATACAGCTAATCAAGATCTGGCTCCCCCTCTTCATATGCTTGTATAAATAAATCTGTTAAACTGGATTCCTTCTCTGATTTGGTGTTCTTACCGACACACCCGGCCCAGCTTCAACTCATTAGCCACAGCTAGCACCTTACAGTCCTTAGCCCCTCAGCTACAATTATCATGATGTCTTTTAGGCTCAATACCAGTCTTAAGATCATTTAAGAGCCCCAAATCAGTGTTTACAGTCTCAGTGGAGTCACAAGTTTATAGCAAGTAAAACAGGAAGACAAGACCTTTCTTAATTCTCACGCATGGCACAGATTCTCAGTTCTACACATGATGACCACACTGCAATAGTAAACTACTTCGATGACTGTGTGTAAAATACTGTCCCCTCAGTATCCCTCTGTCTGACATCATGAACCCACTGAAGCACACCTAGTTCACTGCTCAAATCCTCCAGTCTCTGACACTCAGACTCAGCCTGGTGTAAAACATAAAAGATGAACCAGGTTCTTAACTTTGCGATCTTAAAAACTGAGAAAAGTCATGAAAAGCTTTGTATTCCTAACTGAAGGCATAGCATCATACAGTACCTTGATGTATCTGCTGGATAATGCAAGATGAACGTCTTCCTGCTTCCACTGGTTTCACCCAATAGCACGGATCATTAGCAAGTCATTCATGCTTTTAACAACACAATTATGTGATGGAAGATAGTCCTATTAAAGCTCATGGTATTTCAGTTCATCCACACATTGACCATTGAGTTTTAATTCAAGAGAGATGTAATGCAGTTTTATTAATGTAATCTCCTTAATCTATGTCATTTCTGCAATATCCGACAGAGTTTTTGACAAAGAATAAAAATAATGAAAAGAAGAAAGAATAAAAGAAAGGTTTTCATAAATAACCATCAATTAGCAGATTTGGTCATGTACAGTACGTGGTTGTGAGCTGTTAACCATTTCAGCCTACTCCCCTGCTCCTTCCTGATTCTTGCCCCTCCAGATTATCTATTAGATCAGTGTGACACTTATGTTTAATCATATAGTGTATTATACCAGTAATACACGTTTACTATGATTAGGAATATGAAGTACCTCACATCATGACAGAAAGGAAAGGTCTGATCTGCAGTAAAGGTCTGAGCTCCAGCATGGAGACTGCCAGCTTCTCTAGCTAGAGCTAATACTAGCATGAAATATCTGTCCCCGTGTGGCTGCTTGGAGCTCCTTCTGCAGGGACATATTTCCCCTCCGTACATGTGAAGAGCCTTGAGTAGTAGTCCGTGTCTGCAGACAACCACCTCCAGACCCTCTTCATCACGTTTGCTTGCTCTTCTGACTGGCTCCACAGATCCCTCTGCCAGCAGTCATTAAAAAAAAAATCAGACATTATATATTTTACTGACACTTTTCATTTTACTCCTGATCTCATCAACACAATGGTGTACATCAGTGTCCTTGGCAATGAAGGTACCATCAGAATAGGCTTCTTCTGACCTTAATAGAGTAAGAGAAAGATTATGAGTGTCACACATTGTTTTCTGTAAAGTAAAGTAAAATACAAGTGTAACACAACTAACCCTTGTGACTGATGAAATCGGTGTAGTTTTCTGTTGAGAAGGGTGTTGGGTGAACATGTTGATGCCGGGCAGGTGAAGTGATCTACACATGTCATTTTCTCACACTGGTGCTGGCAGAATGTGTGTCCCGTAAAGCTTCTTTTGGAGAACATCTCCATGTATTTTCCCAGCCTGTATGTTTGATTAGTCAAGAAAACAATGAAATAGCTACATTAATATTATTCCATCTATACTTAAGGACAACTTTGATCCACACTGATCGTACTCTTCCAAAGTGACAAGTCCTCCTCTCCAACATCTGCACAAAACCTCGTCCTGATAAACTGGGTGCAATAGTTTTCATTTCTTCAAATGTGCTGAAGACATCTACTGAAAACAGTGTGTCAGCATTCACAGATGCTGGACAATACACACTTCTTATCAGGTGACCACTGTGCCAGACATACTTTACACAACAAATGTGCCAAATACTACATCATACCGGCCTAAAACCAAAATATAAAACAATATTTGGTCATACTTTAGCACACAAAAGAAGAAGAATGAATTAAAACATAAAACCATAGGTTCTTAGCATTAATGCAAACCAAACTGATTGCTCTGCAGCTGATTCAGTGGTGTTTACAGGGTCACACGTACAGAAATGGACAGGTCTCACTATAAACACACTGAAAAGAAAAGGTCCATCATTAGTGAGAAAGCATCAAAAATGTCCACTTATGATTGTATTTTAAATATAAATTCCCCACTTCACCAGAAAGGTTCAGAACACTAGCTTGACTGAGCAGTGTATATTTCCCATCTTTCTTTACACCGCACACTGCTAGATCAATGGGCATGTAAATCCCCTCAATGCAGGACTCTCTGTAATGAAGGGGGAGTTTTTAGTGTATGTGTATGTCACAATCTATACACAGACACTCTTCTGACATGCAGTCTTTACAGCCAATGATGGCAGGAGATGTTCTGGAGCCAAACTGCAGGACAGACAGCAGTTAATGTGATGGGACCTTGCTTTCTGCCACTCCTCTTGGGCTACAGATTGACCCAAGCACTATGATTCGGATGTTGATGGACTCTTGTTTGTGCCTTGGACATTTGCTGAGGTCAGAATGTCCTGCAATTGATGCATCTCACTCTCTGTAAAACAGAAACAACAACAACAACAACAAAAATAATCATTCCTTTCAGGCTTATTGCTAAGTTGCTTCATTAAAGTAAGATGACATCTTACCAAATAAATGTTCAGAGTCGTTTGATTGGGGAACTGTGGGAACCTCCGTAGCTGAATCAGAAGTAGTAGCATCCTCACTGATAACTACAGATACTACTAAAAATTTAGTTAGAAATTAAAGAGATAACACTTTCTTTGTCTTATTAACAGAATACAGCAGGGGATCTCAACTCTTTGCCTTGAGATCAACTACTGCAGAGCTTAGCTCCAACCTTGATCAAATTGACCTGCATTTACCTCTCTAGTAATCCTGAAAACCTCTATTCTCTTATTCAGGTGTGAATAATCAGTAATACAGTGTTTGTATAGTGACTTAATGCTTCAATACACATGACTATTTAACATTTCTAACAGTTCCATTGATCTCTTAAAGGTTTTTCCCCTCATAATCTGAAGATAATCTGGAAATGTTAGCAGCATTTAATTTACTAAAACAAAAGTTAGAGAAAATTTACAGTACTGGAGTATTCGTTCTGCATGTTTAATGGATCAATAAAGTGAAACGGAGGTTATTCTTCAATCCACTTAACAGAAGAACTGGAGAACAACAGGGAACAAAACCCCTTCTTCAAATTCTGTATGAACATATCCCACATGAAAAAATACTATAATAATTTATAGTAAATACTACTATACTATATTCATTTATAGTAAATAATAATTTCTGAACCATACTAAAGTTTTTTTGAACCATAATATATTAAAGTACTTGAATTAATTTGGTGTGGTAATTCTATAGTTGCTGTGGTAATATAACAACTATAGTAATAAAAACTAAATACTGTACTAGGTTTATATTACACTAGAATACACTACAGTTTACTGAAGTAAAATGTATTACAGTTGATCAGTTCACTGTAGATAATACTACAGTAAGCTGTAGCAAAAGTGTTGTGAATACTATAATATATACAGTGTAATAAACTTTACTATAGTAGTAGTATCTGTTCATGTGGGGACACTGATTGCTTCACTTCAGTTTCTGAGCATTACAGTAGTTGTGCTGAAGTTAACATCTTAGGATGTGTTTCCAGTCTTAGTTTGATAACAAACACACATTATAAAATAGATAAAGCCAATAACATAAGTAAAAGATATACCATAGGGTGTTTCTGATGGCACAGTTTAACATGCAGTATTTAAATGACAAACTTATTAAAAAGAACATCCTTTTGAGTTAAAAAAGCTTAAATCTATATACAATAGGCGCAGTTACACTCTGTTAAGAAAGATTGGGTGGTAGGGGTAATCACAAATAATTTCAGAAGACATGCTCCACCTGTAGCTGAAGCTCGTTTTCGTGTCTCTCCACTTCTGCTTCTTTTAAGCAGTGGGCGTCCTTCAGCATCTTTCTCCACCCATCGGACATTACATTTATTACAGCCGGGTGTTGCTTTGCCCTTGGCTTCCTTTGCCTTGCATGACAGAAAGAGAGCATTGTACGATAACACTGAAATTATGTGCTCTAATTCCCATTATTTAATAGTACCACCAAAACTGCAAGATCACTGTTTCAACAGATATACTCACCTTTTTTTGAGCAAGAAGCATGTCTGCCAGGAAAATAGCATCCTCTGCTTTCCCTCTGTTATTCTGAGCAGACATTTCAACAATCCTATATTGCAAAGGAAGATAAAAACATGGATAGACAAAAGGAGGATTGTGGACAAGGTGTAGGGAGGCTATAGGGAAAGTCAGGAGAAACAAAAAGGCAGGCTGAAAGAGAGTAAGGTGAAAGAGAAATATAGAACCATACACTGTAAAAAAAAAAAAGTTGATTCAACTTAAAATAATTTGTAACCTGGCTGCCTTAAAATGTTAAGTTCAATAAGCTAAAAAACATTTGTTGTTTACACATATATTTGAGTTCCTTAAACCTAGAATTAATAGTTGGGGTAAAATAGGTGAAGCTGAATCAACTGTATATTTTGTATAACCAACAAGTTTTTAGTAAGCCCAACTATACGAGAAAGTTGCGGCAACTTAAATTCAAGTTGAAACAACATAAAATTAGTAAGACCAACAAACGTTAAGTTGTTTGAACTAAGCATTTTGTTGAATAAACTTGTAAGTATAAGTTGTGCAAACTAAATACAAATTGGCCAAACTTAGCGTCTTGTTGGATTAACTTACATTTTTAAGGCAGCCAGGTTACTTTTTCAAGAATAGTTCATCTCACTAGTAATGTTAAGTTCATTCAACTGGCTGAACTATGAAACTTGCCCACACAACTCAAGTTTCTATTTTATACTGTACCACATAAAAACAGAATGGACATTTAAGAAAATGCAATGTATTGTATTTTATTTTATTTCAAAGTTGACAGCATGCTATTTAGTAGTAGTTTGTTTGGTATAAAAACGCCTTTAAAAACAAACATCGACATTTCATATTTACTGTAGCTACACATGTAATAATTTCTTTTATGTAAAGTGCCAAACAATTATCTAAAAAAAAAAAGTATGAAAAAATAGTTTCCATATCATAACATGTCTGTCAAACAATTATCCCAAAAAAAAAAAAAAAAAACTAACAAGTTTTATTTCATGCTTCTGTCTGACAATTTTCTAGGAAAAAAAGAAAAATGTATAAAACCTTGTACATTCAACAAGTTCTGGAGGCTTAACTTAACAGCATTTTAGAACACGTTAAACTTTAACCATGCAAAATGGTGGTGTGATGCAACTTGTTGTGCAAACAGTAAACATTGGTATAATTAACAAAATCACTGATACCAACTGAAACTGTATGGCTCACAATAACTAGGCCAACTTGCCACTACACGTTGTCTTGAAGCAAACGGTTGCGGAGTCCATTGACTTTCGCAGAACAGTTGCCACTGCCAATGCCCATGAACACTTTTTGTATCAACTCGAATGTGTACTTCAGTGTCTTGGGATAGTCTATGTCAAGACAGTAAAGAAGACCCATAAGTGTAGCAAAGGCATTAGCAACATCTCCAAGGTCACATTTGACAATCTTCTCCTCCAGAACCACCGCAACATCCACCATCTCCCTTTCTAGCAATGCTCTGCTGCTCCCGCCTTCTTCAGTGATGATGAGAATGCCAACATCAACTTCTTTTGTGGCATCTTCTTCTGAACTGTCAGCCTAAGAACATAATGAACAAAGATATTAGTAATTAAGGATGTAGTTACATTACCAAATTCAATGTGCTACCCTGTGTGAAAATGACAAATGCAACCTTGATTACCTGAAGAAAAATTTCTCACTTGACACAACATAATTTGAGTAGTACTAGACTATCACTTTTCTCAAAACCAGAATAATATATGCAATAGCGTATTAAATATATATTAAACTATTTACTAGAAGAATCAGTTTATGACATTAAAAGACTAATTACTTTTGCACAAAATACTAATTAATTTACATTATTAAATCATTCATCAGATCATGTCAGCAAGATTTTAGTAATTTATATTACAATAACATTATGAAGACTAATTATTGAATACCCGGTTCTTGGAAATTTGTAACCAGTTCTAAAATGGAACCGATTTTTGACACCCAACCCTACTCTCAATGACAGTAGCACTGGGCTGAGCTTTGCCACTGTAGTGTGAAACCACTGTAAGGGTATTGTTCTGTCACTACTGTTGTCAGACATGTTTCTGTAGTTGGTTAATATTAACCTGTATCTGTTGACTTTCGTTTGTCGACCACAGTCTCTGCTAAAATATTTTCTGTTCTACTTAAGTCAATTGGAACACAGTTCATGCACATTCACTTCTAATGAGCTAGTTATCTGAATCAGGTGTGTTAAAGAGAAAAATGCTAAATACGCAGAACATTGGGGGTGCGAGGACAGCAATTGGAAAACACTGAGTTACAGAAAACGTTCACCCAAACATGAAAATGTAATTTAATTACCCTCAAGTTGTTTTACAGCTGTATTCATTACTTCTTGTTAAACACAAAAGAAGAGATTTTAAAAAATATTGGCAACCAGACAGTTTCTGTTCCCTATAATATTTGGAATTCAACAGTGACCACCAACTGTTTCATTACCAACACTTTTCAAAATATCGTCCATGTTCTTCAAAAGAAAGTACTTTTTTCAGGTTTAGAACAACTTAAAGAGTGAATAAAATTAAATTGTGTGAGCTCTCTCTTTAACTGGCAAAAGTTCCCGATGTCATAATGAAATCAGCTCTCATACCTCACAGACACGGATGAAACTGCTGGGATCCTCCTTTAAGTAATATGGCAGTCCAAGCAAAGCAGCTGCTCGTCTCTTCTGGTTTGAAGTCTCAAGACACACACACAAAAAAAAATTAGACAAACTGTAATGACTGCAGAATCAAGCATGCTCATAATTATGATAACACTGCTTTTGAAAAATATTGAGCAGAGTGTAAGTGCGCTATTGATTAACCTTTAACAATTGAATGGTTCGGTCTCACGCACATATGCAAAAAGGTATAGCACGTGTGCTACTGTGGTAAATTTACTGATCGCATACAACTTCTGCTACCATTTTTCAAAAACTCATCAGATCTGGACTAATCACAACAACTTATTTTGGATCCAAAACAGCAAATTTCACAAAGCTGACGAGTTTGGACTCCTTATAACAGCTTTTGATCACATTGATAACATCGCTTCAAGAATGTGACAAAATGCAGAAAACTACTTTTAAATAGGTAATTACAGAATATTTACATACATATTTACAGCTGGTCTATTAACTAACGGGATTAGTATTACCGGAGGTAATTCTTCCAGACGTTTTTACAGAAGGTAAAAGTCACTGTATTCTTTAATGACATCATCCGTAATTAATACTTAGATGGCACATTCAGATGGGACTAAAATCACAGAGAAGCTCTGGTAAAAATTACTTTACCCACCTCTCCATGTAAAACAAATGCCGTCCGAATAGGGCTTTAGGCTGCTGCTAATACTACTACTATCATCTTGTACCCTACATCTTGTATTTTCAAAACATATTAGATTGTGATGAGCATGGGGGGGGGGGGGGGTCATATCAGCCGCCCTGGTTTCTAAATATCGGCGTCAACCAGGAAAAAGCACTCAGTCAACCTCTAACAATGATTACCCATTTCTACAAAAGACAGAGAGTGTTGTTTTATTTTGGTTAAGGTCCTGTGATCAAACATAAAATCAAATCATCCTTACTTGTGAATCAAGGGGTTCAAGGAGACTGCGCAGGTCAGAACTGCTACTAGTTCGCAATCTGTACATCTGTAAAAGTCTTGGGACATATTTGTCAAGTCCATCAAAGAAAGACTGCTGAAGATCAGTAGAAACCAGGCGCATAAACTCAGCACCAATCTGTAAGACAACAAAAGGAGGAAAAAAACAAGACAACTGAGGGGAGAAAAAAAAAAAGGTCCATAAATGTGCCAGTATACGTATGGCTTCGGCTATAGACAATTAAAATGTCAATTTTTTCACCTGGGCTAAACTAAAGAAAAAAATTAAAATTAAAAGAATATGCACAACAGATATGTCTGTGATAAGACTACAATGATTATCACTTCACACTCTTCACAGAGCACTAATACAGATACACACAGACGCGTTTAAAAGCCTCCTCTATCAGCGGATCCTTAATTTTAGACAGAGCCGCCGATGGAGGTGAAAGCGCTGCTGTGTGCAAGCCCTCAGTGAACAGTGTGAAGTTATGATAAATTGAACCAATCACAGACATATTTGTTGTGCATGTGAACACAACGGCCAATCAGCAGTTTAAGAATCCCCTCAACAGCGCTCAGAATGCTCATGGGAAATGCTGGTATCGTCACATATTGAAGTCAGTACTTTTCACAACCCTATTTTGGATGTATTATTTGACAAATAAAAATTACCTGTTTTTTTTAAAAACAGTGCAGGCCATCTGTCTTTGATTTCAGACACAAGAGGTTCACCATGAACAATCTCCTTCCTTCGCAAAGCAAAGGTGCTCGCCATCAGAGAATCTATCATTTTCCTGTCTCTCTTCTTTTTCTTCATTTCTTCCATGAAAGTTAATCTCTCGAGTTCAAGGCAGTCAGAAGACTTCCCATCCGGAAAATCTGGCAAAAAGTTCAGCTCTGATCGTTTTGCTTTCTTCATCTTATTCCCCAATGATGTGCCTGTAGATCTCTTATGATTGATTGCAAGCTCTGGGCATCCTGCAATACGATACTTCTGACGGAGGTTGCCCATTTTAAAAGCAAGGCTGAACTTCCAGCAGTACCACCCATGGGTAGATCCTGGCTCTCTCAAACAGGGATGCTTTTTGATGAGGACTTGAGCAAAATCCTCAATTTGCTTGGTTTTTGGATATGCATTGTACTCATACATAGCACTTGCGACCTTGTCGAGTATGTCCCTCTTCATAGCAGAATTAACAGTCAGTAGAGAACCATCTCTTTGATACATCTCATTGCCTTTTTTGAGCTTTAGTTCTACATCGTAAGAGAAAGTAGGTATGATAAATGGGTCAGGCCAGTGTTTGTAGCGAGAGGTTGACGGATGACATGCAGCGGATGCTGAGGTCTCAGCAGCTGTTTCAGAACAACTACCATCCAACAAGGCTTCAGAAGTGGGCATACTGGGTGGTTCCTTTACTATTACCTTCAGCCTTGGTCTCTCTGTTGGTAGGTCAGACATTTCAGTCAAGTTGCAGAGTTCATTGCTGAACTCTGGATCTTGAAATTGGACAACAATATCACCCTCCAGATCAAGCCTGTTCTGTAGTATAGTCTTCAGTTCATCCACTGTATCAGGAATTCTTTCAATCTGGACTCTCCGGATGTCATCATCCGCAAGAATGACATGAAACAGCATGCTGGAAGCTTAACAGAAAAGTAGTACAAATGGGTTAAATTGTGTTTTAAAGGAAAACGCCACTGTTTTTCCACATTCCACTATGTTCTTCCCTCAACTTAGATAAGTTGATACATACCTCTCCCGTCTCAGTGTGTGCACTCAATCGCTGTAGCGTGCAGTACCACTATGTTACACTCTAAAAAACGCTGGGTTGTTTTTTCAACCCAACTGCTGGGTTGAGGCCATTGGATAGGACTTTGGGATGTTTTAACCCAAATCTGGGTTGAAAATAAGCCTCTTTTTTAACCCAGCGGGGTGGGTTGAGGACGCGGACGTGAAAGAGAGCACGTACGTCACGTCCAAATCGTACGTCTCTCCAGTGCGAGCAGCCGCCATTTTCTCAGCCTGATAGAAGCGAGAAGCGAGTGAAAGACTATGGTAAGTAACGTTAAATATTCAAAATGTAAAGTTATCTTTTATTGTTTACCCGTTTGTATGAAAGGCGGAAGGTTTTATGAAAGGCGGAAACAAAGGAGCTTAACGTTATATATATACATTTAAAAAAAAAAAACGGACGCGGTTTTCGCCTCGGACACGGAGGTCTTAACTGCCTCATGTAACGTTACTGAACGTTACGGAAGATGTACTTTTAATATAACGTCTGTGAATGTATTTTGTCATATTTACATAAGATTTTACATTATCTGTACTTTTTGAGGCGTTAACAGACGGTTATGGTCACGGTTACGCTCATGTGAATTTGTCTTTTTTTACATGTATGTGTGTATATATATGTATATATATGTGTGTATATATATATATATGTATATGTTAATATTTTATTGAAACCATTGATGCCCCTTCTTTGCAGAACTCAAACTAACTGGAGTTAAGGACACAGAAGTCTGCTTGTGTGAGGAGGAGGTGGTTTTCTCAGCTTCTTCTGAAGAGAGGGAAAGATCGTTTAAGGCAAGTAAACTTCATAATTTCATGTTATCAGTTGTTGTTGTGTTTTACTAAGAGTAAAATAATGTTTGTTTTTTGTTTTTGTAGATGTTAAAAGCAAGAGAAGTGGAGAGCATCATTCCTTTGAGATTTTATGTAAGTTATTTTTAGAAAATAAATTTTTCTGTTGTCTCCTGCCAGTTTACTTCACATTTTGATGCAACAACAGTGTGATTATGTGCTCATTTCATTAAGACCATTGATGTCTGTGTTTTTTATTGCAGAACTCAAACCAACTTTGGAGTTGTCTGATTTGGAGAGTCATCATTCTTGGTCTTCGCTCTTAGAGGTAAAGTTCACACAAAAAATCATTTACTTGCCCTCAAGTCTTTCCAAACCTATAAGACTTTTGTCTGTCTTTACAACGTAAATTAATATATTTTTAGTTTTCTCATAATATTTGTTAATCCATTTATAGTTTAGATAATCAGTATTTTCAAGCCTCATAAATACAGAGTTATTGTAGAAGTAATTCATTCTGATATTTATATATGAATACATCTTAAATTATATGATAGCAAACATGTATGTTCAAAATAAAATACTGGTCTCCCAGACCAGCAATGGAGGACACAAAAAGAGAATATTAAATATATTCATACGTTTTCCAAAAAATGAGCAGAGTTTGAATGAGTCTGGAAAAACATGGGGAGAGTAAATTATGAACATTTTAATTATTTGGTGAACTAACGGTTTGAAGAGCAGCCCTCCATGTACATGAATATTGTGAGGTATGTGAATGTCATGTCTGTTTTAATGTTTCAGTAAAGAAGCTTTCTGAAAGCGATATTTATTCAAACAATATCACCTGTCCTCACACTAGTGCTGCCATTATAGCATTCTGGAGCCCTGTGGTGGACTGAGACATTAAACAACCGCACAAAGTGTTGAAACTTTAAAACCGATTATTTACCTATCCTTACGGATGTGAATACACCTCTACCTGAAAATGGATAGTTTAATTAAATGTTTAATTTTTTCAAATGTGTTTCTCTTAGGCCACTGATGAAGAACAGGCGGTGACTGGGATGAATGCTGGTCAGAGAGGAGAATCTTCTTTGCCCTTAACTAATGCAGCGGTGGTTTTAAAGGAGGACGCTGCCCTGGATGATGTAGAAGATGTCACATGCTGTGCTGATGGGGTTTCTTCATGATTACATCAGTTATGCTAAAGAGATCATGAAAATTGACCGTGATGCATGATCTGTATTCATGGACTATGAAACAAACTGTAAGTGTATAATTTGTTTAAAAAAAAAAAAAAGTTAAATGCTTTTTCTGTGTTGTTTAGTAGAAAAGTTTACACTGTCATTCATACACCTGCTCACATTCTTTCACACACACACACACACATGCGTCTGTTAAATGTTATAATATCAAAGTTAATGTTGTGATTTATTTGTGTACTGTCATGCCAGAATAGTTGGAAAAAAACCTAACTAATTGTAGATTTATTGTATGTGTTTTCGTATATTTTTATACAATATATACAACTGAACAAAGTCCAATTTGATTTTAAGTTATATTCATCAAATGTTCAATGCTTTATGAACTCTGTAGCTGTTAATGCCATCCTTTTCTGCATTTCTTCTAACATGTTACTTTTTGACTTTTCTCTTGTTTTTAATAAATATTTTCCTTTTGGTAATTATTATTTGTGTGTAAAAGTGATATTTAAAATGAACAACATTTGTAGGTTTAATGCCTAGCTCAATTTGGGTTAATTTGAACGTAGAAATGCATTGTTTCCCCACATGGCTGCACTCTGCGAGTTTATTTTCTGCCAGCAGGAGGCGCTAAGAGCGGGAGAGGTAGGTTTCTCCGGTAACGGCTGCAGAGCGGTGCTGAGCTCTCAAACGCTGCCTTATCAAGCACATGCGAAATGATATCGAACATTTTCTAAATACAGTAGTTTTCCTTCTGAAATACAGTGATAAAAAACACCCGCTCTAGTTTTTGAAACCCTGCAATATAGTCATTTTAAACCATAAAAAAAGCAACCCAGCAGGCTGGGTTAAATATGATAACCCAACTGGTTGGGTTAAAATAACCCAGCGCTGGGTTCGTCCCTTTTTGACCCAGCGCTGGGTTGTCAAAATAACCCAAATTGGGTTGTTTTCAACCCAGCAGTTTTTAGAGTGTAGCGTTTAGCTTATTTTTAAAATGCAAGTATCATTTTAACAGCTCAAATTTGAATGAAGAAATTAGCAAAACAAATACAAAGAGAGCCTGAAATGCATTTAAACCGAATCATGCAAGACGTTTACTATAAAAAGACTTACCTCAGTGAAGTAAAAACACTCTGGGTGACACCATCAGTTTTCCTTGCACTATGTAAGAAGCCAGTGGGTGGAAGGAATTCAAATCTTCTGGGTCTGCAACTTGAAGGTCTGTAGAAAGATTCCTTGTCAATTCATAGCATCCAAAGTGCTCCAAGTACCACGATGAAAAGCATTCAATGACGAACAATGCCTTGTTGTCCACAATAAGTACTTTGACAATTTTGCCAAAATCAGGCAGTCCACTTGTGCTCCCAACAGAAACAAACATGCCCTCAGAGTACTTAGTTCCATGTAGAATCACACTAGTTGCAAGGGACACAGTCTTCACATCCTTGTATTTAAGCCTGATAGCCTTTTTGACGGAGTTATCCAAAATGTCCAAAGAAACCAGAGACACTCGGTCAACCTCCAGTGGTGGCTTAAAAAGGCAGGGCATGTCAAGGAAGTAAGCTAACATATGCTGGTGTCTTGTAGCTCATGTTAGCAAAATGTTTTTAAAATTGTTCACGTCACGCACAACTTTTTTAAAAAAGCTGTGTTTTGCTTCAAAGCGAATTGTCCAACAGTCCAGCAAAGGTCCAAAACAACGGATCAAGTAGGGATAATGTTCTACGAAATGATGTTTTGGCTTGAGTTTACAGTCAGGAAATGCATCCTGGAGCAATTGCCTATGTACCGAGATGTTTTCTTCCAAATAGCATAGAGTCTGGTCAGTAAAAGAGGGTGTTGCCAAAAGTTCTACTATGTCTTTTCATTTAAGAATAACACCCCATGTCGCATCATTTTCTGGGATAAGTTCCCCAATCATCAATGGAATTAGTCGTAACAAAGTCCAGTTCTCGTGACCATTTCCACCGATTGTACCATTGATGCTGAAACTCCTGGGTATTTTATTTGGGCGGTTGGTCTTATCAGAGAATAAGTACGGGAAATTCTGTATAGCAGAATTCAATTCATCCAATGTGAAGTACTTATCTGAGATCAACTTTTTAAGACACAAACTAAGTTCAAACGGTACAATTCCCTCCAAGAGGTCATGCAGAAAGTCAGGTGGGAAACTGGTTACTGTATGAAAGTAGTTCAGCTTGTTCAAAACACAATCTCTTTTGACACCATTTACATTCTGTACATGTTGATTTTGTTGAACCTCCAAAACATTTGCCTCATGAGTTAATTTTGTCCTAAGTGGAAATAACCCACCTCTCACTTCATTTGTCTGAATCGCTCTACGACTTGCTGAACAAAATCTGCAAAATTTATCAACAGTGAATGATTCCTGGAAGCCAGCAAGTGAATGAGCAGCTAAATTATCAGCAGAGACAAACAGCACTGTGCCTTTGATGGTAGCTCCTAACCTCTGAATGAATAGACCTTGGTTATCAATCTGTATGTCTTTTAAAAGAGGTTGAAGAATTTTCTCATAGCCAAATGTTTTAATATCATTACTGTTACACAGAATTGCAAGGTATATAGATTGCAGAGAAGATCGATATTTGATGGGCAAATTTCCTAGTACCCAATAGACAGCACACACTTTATTTTTTTTCCTAGATGTCCCTAAAGGATTGCATACTTCGAAGTCGTCTATATACAATACAATGGCAAATGACAGCTCCTGTCTTGAGAACAGTGGGTTTTCTTTATAAAATAAGCCATCACGAAAAGTTTTAAAATGACCAGAATGCGATGAAACTGATTCCTCAGCTATAACTTGGTCTAGAATTTCATTTCTATTGAGTAACTCTGTTAAAACACTTAATATAGGGACATATACAAATGTCTTCTTTTTGGTAGAACAGTCAAAGATATATTCTATTGGCTCAATGACAGGAAAGTTTTCTCTGAAAAACAGTGACCTCCTATAGTCAGTGCCAAATGGTCCTGTCTTTGAAAGTAAACGGAGAGGATTATTTTCCCGCAGCGCTTCTCTTAGCACAGTTAAAACAGTGCTGTTGGTGTTGCAATTATGTTCCCTTAGCACTCTCTCAATTGACCTACTAGTAAACTCTCCTGCAAAGACACCAATCTCATACAGTTCGTTAACTATTTCCTGTGTTGCTGATTTGGACACATGCAAAATAGTTTGCATACGTAGCAATAAGGATGCAAGTCTGTGACTAATCAACGCTCCATAATCTTCACTGTAATCATCATTTGGAAAGTCATCATATTCTACTGAAACCACATCTTCTATTTGTTCCTCACTGGTTTCTGCTGTACTGCGATTACAAATTAGTTCAGGTCTTAAATTGTTAACCCCAGAATTACAGTGATATCTACATTTGTGCCCAGTAAAGGTGGAATATACATTAGACTTAAACTGACACTGCTCAAAGGGACAGATAACACTTTCTTTACTCTTCAAATGAGTTCCCAAATGAACAAAGTACTGCTTAATAGTACATGGCTCAGAAAACACACACAATTCACACCGTAACCGATAAGTTACCACACTGGACTGAGATTCATGGGTAACAGTTGCCGGAGACTGATGAACTCCTGATGTTTTATGCTTCAGCAAATGGTTTTTAAGAGCAACCTGTGTCTTAAAAGAACACAAACAGTCACTATAGATGCAAGGCAAGGGGCAAGATCTACTATAGTGCCCGTGTTTTATCTTATAATGCCTTATTATGCTGCGTTGATTAGCAGAAGAAAATGAGCAGAACTTGCAGGTCCAGTTCATATGACTCACAGGATAGGATGCTCTATAGTACTCCGTTCAGCCACCAACTCTGAAGAAAAAGAAAGTCAAATTAGACTAACACCTTTTGAGTTTGTGCACATATTACTGCTAAAGGGCTTTGACTAATGTAATATTGTAGTAATATGCAATACTTGTTTATAGAGGTCCAAACAAAACATTAATATTAGGTTGATTACATTTACTGAACTATATTATATAAACACACTAGGCTTTTTTTTTTTTTGCTCCGTTTCAGCTGTTTAAATGAACGATTTCTTGATACACTTACAGAGCTGCCAAATTTTAAGTTCTGCAAGGAATGGGGAAATAACCTTACATCAAGTGTAAGTATTTAAGTGTACTGTATTTTTCGGACTAGAAGTCGCACCTTAGTATAAGTCGCATCAGTCCAAAAATACCTCATGACAAGGAAAAAAAAAACAAGTCACACTGGACTGACTATAAATCGGATTCATTCAGAACTAAAAGAAAACATTACCGTCTCCAGGGCGCTCTATGTGTTCAGTGTAGACTACAGGAGCACTGAGCAGCATAGAGCGCCCTCTCGCGGCTGGAGACGGTAATGTTTTCTCTTGGTTCATTTCAAATTAATTTCACAACAAGTCGCACCTGACTATAAGTCGCAGGACCAGCCAAACTATGAAAAAAAGTGTGACTTGTAGTCCGGAAAATATGGTACTGAGATTTTGCAACTCAAAAAAATAAAAATAAAAAAAAAAATATTTTACCTTGTAGTGTTTTACCTTTTAGTGTTGTGTGCTTAAAGGGTATAAAAATTCACAGCCAGACTTTTTACATTTAATGATGTACGTCTTAATTGAAATGTTGATATTTAAAATACAATAATATTGTGTAGGAGGAGATTAATATTTAATTAACATAACTTATTTTACCGAAACCAATAACTTCATTAAAAATCTGCACAACACAGATTTTGGTGACCTTAATTTGTACATTTACTCATTTAACAAACATTTTCATCAATACAAGCTGGACGTAAGTTTGCTCTTACCTCAATTAAGACGTCTTCATTCAAAATGGAGGCTTCGTCAGCTGTGGCACATGTTGACCTGTTCTGACGCCTGGGGTTTCCTTGCAAGGGGCTACTGATGAATGTCCGTTGTAAATTTAGGTATATAACCTAAAATATATAATCAAATGAAACCCCAAAGTTTAGTTATTTTAACTACACGTGGCAATAATGTGCACAGTATGGCAGTGAAAATATCATTGGCTCATTAATTCATCTTATAACGTTAAATAAAATTGTTGCCATGTTGTACTACATTTTTAATTCGTTTTAATTAAAATGAGGTAAACTACAATGTCACCACAACTGTTAACTTGTTTTAAATAAAGAGTTGTCAACGAAATACAATGGCCACAGTTAAATAAAACAGGGAACAAATTAAGTCAAATGAACAAATTCTCTTAACTAATTATAAAAGAAGTCATAAAATGAGATACGAATACGTGATCACTATGTATTTTTGTCCACATATCATGTTTTACACTCCGTACAAGACTGCCGCGAGGATACACTGATAATCTGTTTGATATTTCTCTAGTTTACCCTAATTTAACAAACACTTTCATCAATACAAGCTGGACGTAAGTTTGCTCTCACCTCAATTAAGACGTCTTAATTCAAAATGAAGGCTGCGTCAGCTGTAGCACATGTTGACCTGTTCTGACGCCTGGGGTTTCCTTGCAGGGGCTATAAATGTCCGTTGTAAATTTAAGGCCTAAAATATATCACAACCAAATGGACACAAATAAAGGTTTAACATTTAAGATGGGCAAACTGATCACTCGATTTAATTAGAAATAAGGCAACGATAACAAATTACATCATGGCCACAGCTGAATAAAACAAGGGAACGAATCCATAGCCAATTAAAAGTCCAGTGAAATAATTATTAATCATGGACACGATTTCACTATCACTAGGGAACTAATTCATGTTCAATAGAAATTTATTTATGTCCACATCACGTGCAGGGTTCTATAAAAAAAAAACAGTGGCAAGAGGATTAATGTTACACTGACAACCCTGTATTTATCTATCTTAGTTTACACCTTAACATATGTGATCGCTATAAATATATTTTTGTCCATGTTTTACACTCTGTACAACACTGTAGCAAGGATTACACTGACAACCAGTGTAATATTACTCTTTACCCTCATTTATCAAACATTTTTTTATAAATATAAGCTGGGCGTAAGTTTGCTCTTACCTCTGTTACTCTTGACTCAGAAATTGGAGCTTTTCGTAAGTCTTCAAACATGGCATCCTGTTCTGCGATGAAGGCTCAGACCAGTGGGCGGGGTTTCCATGCATTGCCACTCATACAACTAAGAAATCTTTGTTGCATAAACTACTCTGATTAAACGGATTAGTTGGGGACTGGTGAACTTAATATCTTAAGTGTACCCAACATTTTAGTTGAACTGACTTAGGAAAATTAGTTGAGGAAACTTTAGTCTCAAATCCTTTTTTACAGTGAAGGACAGTGAAGTTTTGAGAGAGACAGGAGTATAGAAGAAGCTCTTAAAAGAGCTGTTGGTTTTCTTGCAGATGGATTCACTAGGTGAAGGTTACACTAGAGAAAAGGTGGTTTGTAAGAACAAGAGCTGTAGGACAAAGGAAAACAAAAACAGTTAACTCTCTTGCAGCAAGGCTTCCTGGATTAGTCACATGCAAAACTGCAACAAAATAAAGAAGGTCATTGTGATGCTGTTATTGCACAATGAACAGTTGATCAGAATTAATAGAAATGACTGATATATATCGTTTAGCCTATAGAATAATTATCTAATTACTGCAAGCTTATGACACTTATAAATAGGACTGCATACCAGAACAGAAAGTACTGGACACAGAGAAAGGATGTAAATTGAATGCAAGTGCGCATAACATATCAAGCAGCAGGGCAAATAAAAAACTGAAATACTATATAGGATTTCGATTCACTGCCGTGCTTTATGAACAGTGCTAAAACCAGCAGTGCAAAATAGGTTACTATTTTATTTAATCAGAACATCATAATACTAATAATACTATAATTATTGTTTATTTATTTTGTGTTATTATTGCACAAAGCTTTAACGTTACAGTCCACTCAGGCAAATATGATGTTTGCTAGACGCTAGTTCATTCAGGATTTATTAAGAAAGAAATATATGTCTTAAAATATGAGCCAAGCAGGCCGTGACCGGCTGGTTCTGAGGTTACGTCCAGGCACTGACCTGTCTGTAGCCTAACATGTGATGTTATATTGTTAAAATTACAATAAAGACCTAATATCAACTAAAATATGACCCGAGCAGGCCGTGACTGGCTCGTTCTGAGGTTGCGTCCAGGCACTGACCTGTCTGTAGCCTAAAATGTGATGTTATATTGTTAAAATTACAATAAAGACCTAATATCAACTAAAATATGAGCCAAGCAGGCCGTGTCCGGCTGGTTCTGAGGTTACGTCCAGGCACTGACCTGTCTGTAGCCTAACATGTGATGTTATATTGTTAAAATTACAATAAAGACCTAATATCAACTAAAATATGAGCCAAGCAGGCCGTGTCCGGCTGGTTCTGAGGTTACGTCCAGGCACTGACCTGTCTGTAGCCTAACATGTGATGTTATATTGTTAAAATTACAATAAAGACCTAATATCAACTAAAATATGAGCCAAGTAGGCCGTGACCGGCTGGTTCTGAGGTTACGTCCAGGCACTGACCTGTCTGTAGCCTAACATGTGATGTTATATTGTTAAAATTACAATAAAGACCTAATATCAACTAAAATATGAGCCAAGCAGGCCGTGTCCGGCTGGTTCTGAGGTTGTGTCCAGGCACTGACCTGTCTGTAGCCTAACATGTGATGTTATATTGTTAAAATTACAATAAAGACCTAATATCAACTAAAATATGAGCCAAGCAGGCCGTGTCCGGCTGGTTCTGAGGTTACGTCCAGGCACTGACCTGTCTGTAGCCTAACATGTGATGTTATATTGTTAAAATTACAATAAAGACCTAATATCAACTAAAATATGAGCCAAGCAGGCCGTGTCCGGCTGGTTCTGAGGTTACGTCCAGGCACTGACCTGTCTGTAGCCTAACATGTGATGTTATATTGTTAAAATTACAATAAAGACCTAATATCAACTAAAATATGAGCCAAGCAGACCGTGACCGGCTGGTTCTGAGGTTACGTCCAGGCACTGACCTGTCTGTAGCCTAACGTGATATTATATTGTTAAAATTACAATAAAGACCTAATATCAACTAAAATATGAGCCAAGCAGGCCGTGACCGGCTGGTTCTGAGGTTACGTCCAGGCACTGACCTGTCTGTAGCCTAACATGTGATGTTATATTGTTAAAATTACAAAAAAGACCTAATATCCACACAACGATCATACGCTTACCTTGCGCGGTAATTTTCTGAGAATGCACTAAATCGCTTATATTTGGTTCGTAGAGTTGTTGGCTTTGAGAAAATGATCGCCCCTGCTGGTATTCTATTGGTAACTTCACCTTCATACGTGCGTGTAACTTTCACGCCTCGAGGAGGCAAAGCGTGACAATTGCACGCATCCTCGAGTGGACCAGCGTCACTGCTACACGCTTTGGCATTATACCGGGTTGTATGATCAGTGCACAAGGGTTAAATATCATCTAATATTTTATTAAAAATGTACCTCTGATTGTGAACACTTTTACCAGCAATGAAGCTACTTCTCCCCGTTCCTCAGACAGAGAAGATAAGGCTCCCCTCCGTGATCCCACCGAACCCTGGCAAAAATATATTGGTAACGTGACAGCATACGGTGTTTACTAATCTTCCAGATTTATATTAAATGATTTTAGCAGCACAATAGTTTATGCCTCTATTTGGCTTATTTCATACAAAAACATTCATTTTAAAAAAGCAGTAACTGCCAGTGGTCAATTTTTACCTCCGTGGAAATCCAAACTCCTGAAGTGAAAGTGAAAGTGAAAGTGACATTCAGCCAAGTATGGTGACCCATACTCAGAATTTGTGCTCTGCATTTAACCCATCCGAAATGCACACACACAGAGCAGTGAACACACAGTGAACAAACACACACACTGTGAGCACACACCCGGAGCAGTGTTCATCATTTATGCTGCGGCGCCCGGGGAGCAGTTGGGGGTTCGATGCCTTGCTCAAGTCATAGTATTGAAGGTGGAGAGAGAACTGTTCATGCACTCCCCCCACCCACAATTCCGTCCGGCCCGAGACTCGAACTCACAACCCTTCGATTGCGAGTCCAACCCTCTAACCATTAGGCCACGACTTCCCCGAACTGACTCATGGAAAAAAGACAGTGTTGTCGAAGCCAGATTGTTATTTGACACACCAAGGTACATTATCTACATTAATACACAAAATCATTTTTAATAAGTATTCTACATATTAACATGTTAATAGTCTTTAAAATATTATACCACTTTAGATGTTTTAACAAGTTTAAGAATCAAAATAACTATCATTCACTAACTCATCACTCTTCTAGCTTAAGTAAGCAGTGTCTTTATCTTTACCTTCCTGGAGAAGCCATTGATGCCTCCAAATATCACAATGTTTTCCTTGAAAGTATATTTCTGTCACATATGCTGAACTGAGCATACAGTATATACTTGTAATAAAATAAAAAAGGTTTCCTTAACTTACCGTATCACCTTGTGGTTTGTGTCAGTGTGCATCAGGGAGTTTGGGCTGGGGACAGAGCATGTCCTCCTAACCACACATCCTAATTGTGACATCCTTCAGTGTTAACTCAATGCATTGAAGAACAAACTCAGTCCCACTGTACCCGGTGACCCTGTGCTCTCAGCAGACCCATCATCATTCTGTAACCTGTCTTCAGATTGCTTGTGTGGATTGTTTCCACAAGAGAGTCTAGCTCTGCATCTGCAATGTTGCTGTAGGTTATCTTCACAGATGATCCCATTCCACCATGCGTCTATGAATTTTAAACTTCGACAGCAACCTTGCAGTACCTGTCACAGGCAATCCTAATGTAAGTGGTTGGGATACATAGGGGTGTGACGATAACCGCAGATAACTTTTTTGCTGAAAGTTACAGGACTGCATATGATGTGTGATTTGAACTATAAACACATTCATCTTTGCTAATAATTTACTTTTTCCACGAGTCCTATGTTCAAGGGCTTCTGGGGAAAAGCCCGCATCCTGAGCAAGGGAGGGACAGTTCATTAAACATATGGGGGATTTTTTTGTGTGTGTGTCTGATTTTTAATTAACTGCTAGCCATGTTTCAGTACTTGTAATGTTTAGATAATGTTAAATTAAATACACACAAACACGGGCATTAAAAGACAATAGCGTAACTTAAACAGTTGGTGTTAGTTAGATTTTAATTGCAAATAGGCCAACCGGTAGCTATCACTTCATATGGTTTAGGCAATAACCATTGACAGCGCTAGCTGACATTATCCAAAAAAATGGCCACGAATTTAGTGTCTAAACCAAATACTGTGTCGCCTATTTGGGCACACTTTGGCTTTGAGGCAGATGACAAGGGACAGCCGGTGAATCTGGACAAGGCAATATGCCGTATTTGTCACACATTGTCGCACAAAAGTATCCGTCTCGCGAGGAAATACAACTAATTTAAGATCACATCTGAGAATTAACCATCCTGTGGCGTTTGCCGGACTTGGGAGCACCAGCAGAACACCAACCTTAGCTACAACCTCAGGCCAGCAGCGACAGTTGGGAGTCTCCGAAGCCTTTGCGAGAGGTGCGCACTACCAAAGAGGCAGTAATCAGTGGCGAGCACTTACTGATAGCCAGTGTTGGGAAGGTTACTTTGGAAATGTAATAGGTTACAGATTACAAGTTAGCCTGTTTAAAATGTAATAGTAGTGTAACTTTTTTAATTACTTTAAAAAAGTAATGTAACTAATTACTTTTGAGTACTTTTTGATTACTTTTATAAATTTCTAATGAATGTTTATTTGCAACTGTTAATCATCTTCAACCATTTACACCGTGCAGGTTTAACCTTAAAGTAGTGCTCAACACTGTCAGACTTTCACCATCCTTCATCACTTGAATTAAGATGATCCCATTTGAACACATCCACCACACAATCAGACTTTAGTACTGCCTTTTACTTTAATGAGATTAATCTGAAGTTCGATGCAGATTTAAAATCAAATGAAATAGTTTATAGATACTGTTTTTGAAACCAAATCTTTGCATAACTACAGGCATATAACTGCATCTAACAATGGTTTGGGGAAAAATAGTTAATAAAAAAAATAAAAGCATATACATCAACTTAAATACGGTTATCTAATAAGCATGTGTCCTATTTTGTGTACTAAACTCCTGAAACATTGGTTTCTTTTTGAAACACTGCTGTCTCTTTGTATATGATATGATGATAGTTTCTCAAAATAAAAATAAAAAAATAGGCTGGGAAATCTCACACTCATACACCCACAACCCATTCTGAAACATGGACAATCCTATTTTTTTTTTTTATGGACCTGACATGAAAAATTTGAATCCTTAGGTTGGGGGACTTGCAACATAATTAAGAGTTCTCTCCTGAACTGCACCTTCACTGCCATTATCCATCCATCTCTCTCATGACTTTAATACTGAAGATTTTTATTTGACTTTTACCATGTTGTAGGTGCATTTTTGTTTTGTTTTTTGCAAATGAATTACCACTTGTATTTATTTTTACAACAAATTCCATGTTAAACCACGGTTAGTACCATACCATAGGCTACATTAATTTTCCTAAGGAAATATGATGATTTGTCTGCTATATTACTACTGTAACATTACAATAGATAATAATGACGTCGTTTATACAGTATTTTGAGTGAGTGTGAGCAATGTGCTGCTGCTGCTTGACTAAGTTAACAAAGACAATACTACAGTACATTAGCATATTTACAGATGAAACTGACCTGCACCTTGTCGAGTATTGGGTTTTATTATGGAAAGGGGGTTTTATTATGAAAGGTCTTAACAGGAAGTACCGGAACTACTAGGTGCTGGGGGTCAGGTGATTGAATGTGAGTTGTAAAGAAATGAGGCAATAATAAATGCTGTTCAGTTGCTCTACAATGTGTCGCTTGAATCTATGCCCAAAACCACGACATGGTGTCAGAAGTCGGGCGGCAGTAAGAGCTTAACCGCCGGGGAGTGAAAGTAAGCTGTTCTGGGAGTGAAAAAGAAGGTTTTATCGGGAGAAAATAATGTTGGATACAGAGGGAGCGGGAGCAAGCGCACCGCATACGCTGCCTCGCAGGCTATCGCCCCAGCTACAGATAAACAGCGGCAACAATGCTAATGCAAATCCACCCCCGAACGCCACATTCACCATACAGCCTCCCGAAGCGTTTGATTTTTCTAAGCCTCAGCAATGGGAAAAGTGGATAAGGAGATTCGAAAGGTTCCGTCTAGCCAGCAATCTGCATCTTAGCTCAGAGGCTAACCAGGTAAACACGCTCATCTACTGTATGGGGGATGAAGCGGATGACATTCTTCGAGGTCAAGCTTTATCGGACGTGCATAGACAACAGTACCAAGCGGTAAGAGACACTTTGGACATATATTTCGTGCCCAGGAAAAACATTATCTACGAGAGAGCCCGGTTCAACCAAAGAGTGCAGCTAGTTAATGAGACTGTTGACTCGTTTGTCACCGCACTTTATGCTTTGGCGAAAAACTGCAACTACGATGCACTACACGATGAGTTAATAAGAGATCGCCTCGTTGTGGGACTCAGAGACACTAGCTTAGCTGAGAGATTACAAATGGACAAGGATTTGACGCTGGAGAAGGCAGTAAATCAAGCCCGGCAGTCTGAAGTCATAAAAAGGCAACAAACAGACATTAGAGGAGAGAACAACACGGAATTAGACGCTGTGTCTGTGAAATATAGAAAACAACAGCATCCAAAACAACAGTATCCAAAATACAAGTCCCCAACTCAGCCAAAATTCACAACTAAGTCCAAAACACCAAACGAGAAATCCTGCTACAGATGTGGTAAAACACCTGCACATGCTAAAGTTCAATGTCCAGCAAAAGATGTGACCTGTCATACTTGTGGTAAAAGAGGACATTTCAGTAAGGTGTGTAAGTCTGTTAAATGCGTGCATGTGATAGAGACAGAGAAATATAATGACACACCCATGTTCCTTGGTTCTGTGGACGCAGGTTCAGATCCTTGGTATGCAGATCTTACCATCAGAAACCACAAAGTCAGATTTAAGATAGACACAGGAGCAGATGTGTCAGTTATCCCAGCCCAGATGTACTACAGCATAAAACAAAATGTGACAGAGTTACGTAAACCAGACAGACCATTGTTTGGACCTGGCGGCACTCCTCTAAAGGTATTGGGTATGTGCAGAGAAACATTGTGCAAAGGTGAAGAAATTGAGGAAAACGTATATGTTATCGAAGATTTGCACATAGCGCTGTTGAGCAGGCCGGCAAGTGTCAAGCTAAACCTTGTGTCTAGAGCAGATAGCATATACAAGAAAGAGTTAAATGTGAAATATCCGAAGCTGTGTCAGGGTTTAGGGTTAATGCAGCAACCTTATACTATTAAGCTGAAACCTGACACTGTTCCTTTTTCCCTGGTCACCCCAAGACGTGTCACCATTCCTTTGTTGGGAAAAGTGAAACAGGAACTGGAAAAAATGGAGTCCATGGGAGTAATCAGCAGAGTTGAAGAGCCAACTGAATGGTGCTCAGGTATGGTCCCTGTGCCAACCAAAAATGACTCGGTGCGCATTTGCATGGACCTCACTCACCTCAATGACGCAGTGTGCAGAGAGAAGTACATCTTACCTTCAGTGGAACAGACACTGGGATCCCTGGCTGGAGCAGTCGTCTTCAGTAAGTTAGATGCAAACAGAGGGTTTTGGCAGGTCCCGTTGTCACCTGAGTCAGCACACTATACAACATTTATTACCCCTTTCGGACGTTACCATTTTAACAGACTTCCTTTTGGTATAGCCTCAGCCCCAGAACATTTTCAGCGGAGAATGTCAGTGATTCTGAATGGGCTACCAGGTGTGGTTTGTCACATGGACGACATACTCATTTGGGGTAAGGACCAGCAGGAACATAATGTCAGACTTCACACAATGCTTCACAAACTGCAAGAGGCTGGTGTCACACTAAATATGGAGAAATGTGACTTAAGCAAACAGGAGGTAAAGTTCCTTGGACATATTTTGTCTGCGGAGGGAGTCCAACCTGACCCGGACAAAATCAGAGCAGTCAAAGCAATGAAAGAGCCGTCAAATGTCAGCGAAGTGCGCAGCTTTCTTGGGATGGTCAACCAGTTAGGTAAATTTATTCCAGGACTGGCTGAAAAAGATAAACCCCTAAGAGATCTCCTTTCAAAGAAAAACCAGTGGGTTTGAGGCTATGCACAACAAAAAGCATTTGATCAGCTGAAAAGTGAACTGACATCGACTCCTGTTCTCACACTCTATGATCCAAACAAAGACCTTAAGCTGTCTGCTGATGCCTCATCCTACGGGCTCGGTGCAGTCCTTTTTCAAAAAGAAGGTGAGCAGTGGAGACCGGTAGCATACGCCTCACGCTCCTTAACTGAGACAGAGCAGAGGTATGCACAGGTGGAGAAGGAGGCGCTTGGATTAACGTGGGGATGTGAAAGATTTAAAGATTTCCTCATCGGGAGACACTTCTCCATGGAAACTGACCACAAGCCACTTGTTAGTCTGCTGGGACTACAAGCCCTAACCGAGCTTCCACCCAGGATTCAGCGGTTCCGACTCAGGCTCATGAGGTACAGTTACTCCATCACACACACTCCAGGCAAAGCACTCTTCACAGCAGACACCCTTTCACGTGCACCTGTCGAAATGGATTCAGATTCTAAAGCTGCAGCAGATCTAATGGCTGACACAAACATCTACATCGATGAAATAATCAGAAGCCTACCTGCTAGCCCAGTGTACATCACACAACTGAAAGGACAACTAAAGACAGACAGCACATGTTCTGAAGTCATGTCATTGTGTCAGAGAGGCTGGCCAGATTACAGCCATCTCACAGGTCCAATCAAAGCATATTGGCCTCACAGAGACACTTTAACGATACATGATGAACTGCTACTGAAAGGCACCAGACTCGTGATTCCTACCACTATGCACAACTCTGTTCTCATAGCATTACATGAGGGACATCAGGGAATGTCTAGGTGCAGAGAGAGAGCTAGAGAGACAGTGTGGTGGCCTGGTCTGAGTGGCCAAATCAATGAGCTTGTAAAAAACTGCACCACATGCATTAAGGAACGTGCCAATTCAGTGGAGCCTTTAATGCCCAGTGTGCTCCCTGAAAGACCATGGCAAAAAGTTGGAGCTGATCTTTTTACGCTTAACAACAGTAACTATGTTCTGGTGGTGGACTACTATTCCAGATTTGTGGAGATAGCAAAACTGACGCCCACGAGATCTGAAGATGTGGTAGTACACCTAAAGTCAATCTTCTCCAGACATGGCATTCCAGAGCTTTTCTACAGTGACAATGGACCTCAGTTTTCTAGCCAGCTGTTCAAAGACTTTGCAGCAGCATACGGTTTCAGTCATGTAACTAGCAGTCCGAAATTTGCTCAAAGCAATGGTGAGGCTGAGCGTCACGTCCAGACGGTGAAAAGACTTCTAAAGAAAGCAAAAGACCCATATCTTGCACTTTTAGCCTACAGAGCGACCCCATTGGCTAATGGATACAGCCCAGCGCAACTACTAATGGGACGGAGACTTCGTACGCCAGTTCCTCAGCTTCCCTCATTGCTCACTCCCAGCCTGCCAAATGAGGCTACAGTCATAAAGAGAGAGAGAGAGAGGAGACTAAAGGACAGTTCAGTGTTCAACAAAAGGCATCGTGTGAGAGATCTTCCTCAGCTTTCTCCTGGACAACCTGTGTGGATCACAGACACCAAGAGTGAAGGGACTGTCATCTCACCTCATTCTACTCCCCGCTCATACATCGTGGAGAGCCCTTCAGGAGTCATCAGGAGAAATAGACATCATCTATTGCCATTACCTGAAAGCACACCAAAGGTTCAAATTCCAAGTACACCAGTCTGTCCAACTGATGACACCAGGCTCACACCGAACCATTCAGAGTCTGCAGTTAAGACTCCAAAGGCAGTTTCCCCGGGTCCTGTCAGAACCAGGTCAGGTAGAAGTGTCATAAAGCCTCAAAGACTGGACCTGTGAATACAAAAGAGTTACCGTAAAGGGAAGTGTTCAAAAAGTTCTAAAAAGTAAAAGAAAAAAAAAATGTTTTCATTCATGCAGTAAATGTTCATTTCATTCTGCATTCATCTCCTAGAAAGGGGGATGTGGAGTATTGGGTTTTATTATGGAAAGGGGGTTTTATTATGAAAGGTCTTAACAGGAAGTACCGGAACTACTAGGTGCTGGGGGTCAGGTGATTGAATGTGAGTTGTAAAGAAATGAGGCAATAATAAATGCTGTTCAGTTGCTCTACAATGTGTCGCTTGAATCTATGCCCAAAACCACGACACACCTGAAACCCTGAACAGAAGTGTCGCTTCTCTGCTCCAGCTGTGCGCTACACAGTTCACTCTGGTCTCTCTCTCTCTCTCGCATTGATTACTCGAAGTCTGATCCAAACCGTTCGGCGGAGGCGCAGAGAGCGCGCGAGACCAACCATGGCCAGTCACGACTAACCGATTCATGATTTATTAGAGATTTAATTATCGAATGGCGGATTCGGAAATAATCGCTTTAGTATATTCGGCCTGCAATTATACAATAACAATATCAAAGTAGAGGGCCAAATCGTCTGCCAGGCCACCGGGAATAGTCCCGGTTCTCCCGATGGCCAGTCAGCGCCTGATTGCCACAGACACGCAGAACGTGCAGGATTCATATTCATTCTTTTTGCGGCTTAATATTCACAGACACCAGTCCATATCGCGTTTTTATTCAAGTGTACTGCCCTACTTTTGATTAATTCATCCAAAATGTGGCATATTTCGTCCGCGTTATAGGCTGAATTCCATTTTTATGACTGAATTCTACGGATTATGGGACACATGTCTTAGTGCAATTTGGGAAAGAAATAAGCTGTATGTGGATGTGTGTAAATAGTCAAATGTAATCCTCTTTGTAATCATTACAATTTTCATAAGTAACTGTAATTTAATTACTCATTTTTTCTTAATAACTGTAACTGATTACTGTTACATTTATTTTGTAATTAAATTACGTAATGCCGTTACATGTAACTAGTTACTTCCCAACACTGCTGATAGCGTTACTCGTTACTTGGTTGAAGAAATGGTGCCATTCCGTACCGTTGAGAAGCCAGCGTTCAAAGACATGCTACATACATTTGATAAGCAATATGTACTTCCTGACCGAAAGTACTTTTCTCAGACAGCAATCCTTGAAAAGTATCTGTCAGTGAAGGACGGCATAATACAGGACTTAAAATACGTCGATTATTTCTCAGTGACAACTGATATGTGGTCAAGCGTTAACATGATGCCATACATGAGCCTGACCATACATTATCTCAGCGCAAACTGGGAACTAAAATCAAAGTACCTGGAGACTGTGTTCACGCCAGAAAGCCACACGGGTGACAACCTGGCGGAAGCCCAAAGGTCCTCCTTCCAAGAGTGGTCCCTGGACGAGAGGAAACTGGTCTGCATTACAACGGACAATGGAGCAAATATTGTGGCTGCGGTCCGAAAGCTTGGCTAGACATGGCTAAATTGCTTTGGCCATAATCTACATTTAGCCGTCACCAATTCGATGAAGTCAGAAAAGGACCGCACTGCCCGAGCCATGGGTGTCTGCAGAAATTTGGTGACGGCTTTCTCCCAGAGCTGGCAGAAGAAGAAAAAGCTCCAGAGAGAGCAAGTCGAGCACAACCTGCCCCAACACTGCTTAGTTCTGGTGAGTTGTGCTAAACTTCGATTTAGAGGTTGTTTTTCAGGTAACAGTCCGTGGATATAAACGCACTCGTCCAAACGCAACTTGTTGAAACTTTGAACAATTTATTCTACATAATAAAGGGTTGCAAACGGTGACAAAACCTGCTGTATAATTAATATTAAACTCAAAAGATATAAAAAAAAAGTAAATCTATAAATAAATGATAATTCATATTATTGTTAATATGTTTATGATGTAATAATTCTAATTTTTCAAAACGATATCGAAAAAAGTTATATAAATAAATGTTATTTCATATTATTGTTAATGTTTATAATAATTATACATTTTCAAAGCGAATACGAAACGATATCGAAAAAAGTTAATTAAATAAATGTTATTTCATATTATTGTTAATATGTTTATGATGTAATAATTATACATTTTCAAAGCGAATACGAAACGAAATAACGAAATATAAAATAGCCTACTGTAATAGGCTAATAATAACTGGGCAAAACTTATGAAAACAACAATCAATGCTCTGATTGTGAGCACGATTTAGGCTACTAATTCATTCCCTCGATTTATAAATAATGCACACTATTTACTATTTCGTTCCCTCGATTTGCAAAATCGTGCGGACTATTTACTTTGTTCTTTCCACATGCTAAACGTAGCCTACGATTTAGCCTGTTTTTTTCCTGCATGTAATGTGCGGGGCTCCGTAAGATAAAACACAACAGAAGGCAAAAATAGCCTACACATTAAACAAAAAATAAAGAAATTGAAAATAAGGACAATAGCGTCATATATATATAGTATAGGGGCATAAGCTACAAAATATAGATTGATGTGAACATTGCACTCTTCGCGAAAAGGAGAGAGTGGCACGGTGTATAAAAAAATATATTTTATTGCACAGGACAAAAAACATAGCCTAATTGGGGATAACAATTGCGTTTTAAATGTTTTCACAGGATTGTCCTACCAGGTGGGGCACTAAGCAGAAAATGGTTGCGCGCGTTCTTGAGCAAGTCCCAGCCATTAGGCAGGTGTTTGATACTGTTTGATACCAAAATTTGATACTGACTTGGCAGGACATCGAAGTCCTGGAATCCATTAATGCTGCGCTGAAGAAGGTTGCGGATTTTACAGATGCGCTTTCTTCCGAGAAGACCGTTACAGCGTCCTCTGTTAAACCAGTCCTACAGTTATTAACTGAGGATCTTTTGCTCCCAACCGATGAAGATACGGAGTTGACGCGCAACCTGAAAAAAAAAATGGTTGGAGTCTTGAAAGACAAATATAGTGCACCTGCAACACAGCAACTATTGGCAAAGGCCTCATTCATTGACCCAAGACACAAGGACATCAACCCACGAGATGACGTTAAAGAAGCGCTCCTGGAGGAGATGCTGGCAATGCCCGAAGAGCGGCGTGATATCAGGGATGGAGAAGCTGCAATGAGTGCCGCTGCGGCTGGAGAGGGAGAAGGAGAAAGTGCGCCATCTTCTCCTCCAAAAAAAAAAAAAAAAAAAGAATCTTGCGGACCTGCTTGGAATGAGAAGAGCACAATCCTCCAATCCGGTTCCAAAAAGAATCCGTGCAGACACTGAAGTCACAAGGTATTTGCAGGAGGAAGCCCTCGATTTGCACTCTGATCCGCTTGCCTGGTGGCGGGATAATCTGGCTCGATTCCCTCTTCTGTCAAAAGTGGCCAGAAGTCTATATGCGTCTATTTGCGCTACGAGCACTCCATCGGAGCGTGTATTCAGTGCGGCTGGCAACATCGTCACCCCGTTAAGATCCTCGCTGAAACCTGACAAGGTTAACATGTTGGTTTTCCTGTCACGCAACATGAAGACGGAAAAATGAAAGCATCAGCACGATTCACTTAAGCGGCCCAACAGACAAACACTTGTTCACTTTTTGTTTTGTTATTTTGCACTTTAAAAAAGGTTGTTCATGTTTAGCCTAAATAGTTAACTATTAATATTTAATATAAATCTTAATTTATTTATTAGTTTATAACAGAATACTGCTTTGTAATTAAAAAGAAAGTTTAACTTTAGCCTAATCATTAGTTAATTATTAATATTTACCATTTAGTATAACTGTAACTGTTATTTGTTAATAAAGAATACAGCGTTATAATTATTAATTTCCCTTGTATTCATTTCCATTACAAGCTGCATGTGTTCTTGAGTGTGTGATGTGGCTGGCGGGGGATTTTGTGTGTGTGTGTGTGTGTGGGGGGGGGGGGGGTCGGTTAACCGCCAAATCGCTATTCTTGTTGCTTCATCACCGCGGTAAGAAAAAATCCCATACCGTCACAGCCCTAGGGATACAGAGTCTTGGAATCAGAATCCATGGACAGCTATTTTTTCCACCATGATGTGTGTTAGTATTTCTTACAGCTATCTGGTGTACTTGTTAAAGTGCATCATACTGTTCATCCAGAATGGGTATCTGATCTGAGATAGCACTAAAAATGACCATCACATCGCGCGCATTTTGTGTGGAAAGTAGTCATCATCAGTGATTCATATCAGTCAAGGAAAACATTATAATGATTTGATTTTTGAAATTTTACACATTTTTAACTTTTAATCTGCAAGTTCAGCTTTGAAACGGGTGTTTGATCATTGTGTGTGTGTGTGTGTGTGTGTGCAAATCAAAAGATTCAGCTTTTCACATCATGGTCGTGAGTGGAAATATCAATTTACAAATACAAATATTAATAATATGACAAGTTCTCACATTCAAACTTACATCCTCTCGAGTTTTGCCACTGATATACCTCCATAGAAGGTCTGCGTCCAGTAAAGATGATAGTGTATACACCCATCAGTTATATTCAGCTCTATAGTGCCACCTGCTGGCGCAGTTTGGTAACTTCTTACAGAAAATTAAGTCGTTATAACGAGAAAACAAGAAGGAAAAAAAATTATAATGCATGGCCACTTAGAACTTCCTTACTTACTTTTGTAAACCGAGCAGAAACAAATAAAGGCTGATTTAGTTTCACCATTTGATGGAGGCACAGATTTCCAATCCTCTGCACCAGGGGTGGTTCTAGGGTGAGTGGAGATCCGGGGCTTAGCCCAGAAAAATCCATGTATGTGACTTTATTTTAATAAATCAGAAATATTTCCCTTGTTTAAAATATACAAAAAAACAATAAACACAAAAAACAAATTTAAAACATTTTATTTAAAGTTTATCCCTTGTATCCTGACACATATGCTCTATCTCACTTTTTTTGTCTCAGTTTTCTTTTCTTTTCCAATAAAGCCTGACTGGCTACACTCGTCCTGCAGAACAGGGATAAGAAGCAAACATTAAGCAGAGCACTGACATACTCTTACTCTACAAAGATATACCAGTTATTCAGTTATTCAGTCTAGCAGATAAACCTTACCCTCTACTGAAGTCTGTGCACCATTCCTCTGCTGTGGCTGCCTCATAAAGTTTTGTCCTATAACTTTGCTGTTGCCTGCTTTCCTCTTTTCTCAATTGTTTTTCTTCTCATCATAACAGCTCTCCTTTTGGGCTCTCCTTGCCTCTCTCCACTCCTTTCTCTTCTTCTATCCACACCTGTCATCTTCTCATTTAATCTAAAGTCTTCATTTCTCTTCTAAAGTCTTCAAGTTCCATTTGTTTTTAATGTCCTTCCTTTCTCTTATCCATACATCTTGTCCACTCATTTCTCATTTTTCCTCGCTCCACTCTCTACCCACTATTTTTTCTCCCTATACCCTTTTACCCTATTCTCCTCTTAAAGTGTGCCCACTTCTCTACTTTGCGTATTTGCCTTTTTCATTTGCTTTGAATTTTCTTTTTGTTATAGTGCTTTACAGTAAAATTGTGTTTGTCAAAATTAGTTAGTGAAATAGTTAACATTTTACATTAATTACTATGTCCATATGGTCTGAAAATTATACATTCTTTGTAATGAACAATTGTATTTTGGTTGAAAAAAAAAAAAAGATTTACAAATATTAATGAATGCAATAAAAACAAATCTTAGTTTATTGGTAATGAAGTAACTAACATTAACAAATAAAACTTTACTGTAAAGTGGTTTTATCTGCCTCCCAGTCTGAACATGGTTCTTTATTGTGTTGATGGTGGTAGTTTAAGAGTGTATCGTCTTGATTTCATTTGGGCAAATCTGTCTATCACCATGTCATGGTCAACAGCAGTCAAGTTCTCCTTCTCTATGGACATCACTGCCAGGTGGTTAAGCCGGTCTTGTTCCATTGTGTTTCTTAACCATGTATGCAGTCGACGCAAGGCACTAAAGGAACGTTCACAGCTGCAGCTACTGACTGGGATTGTCAGTGCTACTTGAAATACTGAATTCAGTGTGGGGAACATGTCAGTATTTAGCATCTTGAACACACTAACTATATCAGGAATTACTTCTTTCTCCCTTCTGTTCAAGAAGTTTTTTGCCACCAGGAGCTCCTCTGACTGCAACTCTATTTTATAATGTTTGGCAAGAATCTTGAGAGATTCTTCATCAAGAAAGCTGTCTGATGCTGGATGGCAGGCTTGAATGCCCATCATAAGATCTACTCCTACTCCTGAGAAACGGTTGTCAATCTCTTGCATCATTCGGTCAAGGCAAGGGTAGTACAATGTACACATGTGGTCATGTGAAGAACTGATTTCTGAGGTATTCCCGCATGATGTTTCCACCACATAAACATCAAGCCTCTTTTGTTTCCATCTATAACCTGAAGAAGGTTCTGGAATGTGATTTACCTCACACAAGGCCTTTGTTTTTAAAAATAACTCTGTAGCACTCTGAGCTGTGCGTTGTTCTTTAAGAGAGTCGTAGACCGCTGTTTTGTATTGAACTGCTTGTCCCAGGTCTACGGTTTCCCTCTGCAGGAATTTGTGGAGGCCTTCAGTGATGGACAGAAGTCTATGAAACATCAGCAGCATGTAGACAGTGTTAAAGTTGCTGAGTTTGGACCTGAGGCCTACAGCCATTGGTGTTGAAATTTTGTCAAGACATTGCAGAATAGCACAGAAATTGTCAGTTACAGCACTCACAGACTTCACCTGACATGCCCAGCGTGTTGTTGACAGCTGTACCAGCTCAGATGATTGTAGCCCAAGCTGTTTTTGAACATCACTAAACTTTTGGTGATTAACTAGAGATGCACTGAAAAATGAATAAAGGCTCTCCAGTAAATCAAAAAAGTTGGTGGCTTCTGGTATTGCCTTGCATGCATGGCACAGCACAAGATTTAATTCATGTGCATAGCAGTGAAGGTACACTGCTTCTGGATGGCCTGTACGCCCCTCACAGCTCCACTCATGACTGCAGCTCCATCATATGCTTGTGCAACACACAGAAGATGGTCAATTTTATGTGATTTCAATTTTTGCTCTATTGCATCAGTGATGGATTGTGCATCAAAACCAACCAGTTTTCCTTGATTCTGCCCTCAGACGTAACGTAACGCACACATACTGCCAGTTGTTCAGAGTGCCTGTCCCTTGCCTCATCTGCCATCAGAGCATACATCTTTGAATTTCTCATTTCTTTTATGATGCTTTCTGTGACCTCTTCTGAAATACATGCAATCATTTCATTTTGCGATGAGTGAGACAGGTAGGTAGCATGGGATGGAGCATTGTACTGCTGTAGAAATGGGTCAAACTGTGTGAGAAGTTTCATGCACTCAAGGAAGTTTCCCTGATTTTGACTCTGGCTCTGTTCATCATGTCCACGGAATGCAATCCCCTGCTTCCCCAGAAATGACGTCACAGCAACAACACGATGGAGGTATTCACGTCTCGGTTATTTCTCTACACTGGCTCTATGAAGCTGTTCTGTTATATCTCCATGTGTTTCAGTTGTTTTGTAGCTCTTCCAGCATGTCATGGAAGTCTTATGAAGGCTACTTTGTTCATGCTCTCTGAATGATTCCAAAGCCCTTTTCCAGTTGGAGAAACCTGCACTTGTTAATGTGTCTTTGCTATTTCGGATATGATGCTTGCCAAAGAGGTGACAAGAAAAGCAGAATGCAGAATATCTGGACACAGAATACTCAAGCCACTGAAATGCATCTAGCCAATTCTTATTAAAAGCTCTCTGCTGTGTTGCAGATTGGGTAAAGGGATACTGCTGAAGCTTCACGTGTTTTGGGCTTTCTGCAGTGTTCCTAGATCATCCCTTTCACCTTCTAAAGCCTCTCCTTTCCTTGCTGACTCATCTAAGACATGGTAAAATAGCAAGCTCAGCTCCATTATTGTTTTAATAGTCTTCACTTAATGGCATGATTTCTGTGAGAATAGATAAAAAAAGGTGAATAAAGAATCTATAATAACAAAAAATAACTATGCCCGTTCTTCCTGCACATATTACATTTTATAGGCTACCTTATTCTTACTTTATACATACACTCACATAAAACACACACAAACACTTAAAGACAAGTATAATTATAAACGCAGGGCTCTATACACTTACACAGCACTTACAAATTGCATAAATAATCTTATAAGGCTAATGCATCAAATATAAAACTTGGAATACAGAAATATGAAATTATGAAAAAAAATTTGAATGGTACTTTGCCACTAGGTGGCGGCATGTCACTGCCTTAATGAGTGAGTCGGTCAGTCATTTAATCAATGGATTCGTTCGTGACAGATGATTCATTCAGAAAAAAAGTAAGCAACAGTTTTTATGAATGGGTCAGTGAATCATTTACTCAAGCAAATGTATTCAGTTAACACCGCTGTGTGTTGCTACAGAGCACAACAACATGTTTGGAACCATTTCCTTTGCGGAATATGTCTTTTTTTATTATCTTGTTGCCCTGACACGAAAAGTCTGACATAGACCGTGCTAACCAAAAATTATAACCGCTCTGTGTGTATGTGTCCTAAAGACTGTGCTGCGCAACCGTTAATTGTTAGATGTTCAAAATGTAACGTTAAATCAAACACAATTTAAAACCGAAAAAGAAATATAATACTATGATTAAAAGTTACAGATACCTAAAGCTGTTGTAACTTGTCTTTCAAGTGTTGCCTGGGGTGGTTTTAATTCCTTTATTTTGAAGAATTTGGAAATATCCATTTTAATTTAAAAATAAATGGATATAGTAAAATACTACACGCCAACAAACCGCCTGCCTCCGAAAGATCTCATTTCATTGGCTGAATCGTACAGACACTCATCAATGGTTGGCCAGTTTACATGTCAGTCAGAAGCACTAGACTCAGTGGGCGGTTTTCGTCGGATGGAATGACAACGCGTAAATTGACAGACACTGTAGACGTGAGAGTCGAGAGATCTTTATTTATTTATATAAATTCTAATATAAATTACTTTATTGGGCATGAAAACTCATTGATGGCATGATGGTAATAAAAACATTCAGGGCTTTACTGAAAACATTCGGGGCTCCAGCCCCCTTAGCCCACCCCTAACGCCGCCCCTGCTCTGCACATTTGACTATATATTTTATCAGGTCCAAAATGACACTTTAAATTCACCAGCTATTTCATTTTTTCTCATGACAATGGAAAACCTGTCAAAAGCTGGAGATGAGAGTCTGATGTGTGTGTGTGTGTGTGTGTATTGTCTATAATGTATATATTATGTATTTATGTATAAGCATTCATTCAAGTTTATTAATTGATTATTTATGTTCCTTTTGTTTCTTTTGTGTATTTTTATTTGTATTCATTTATTACAATAAATTACTTTATATCCTTACATAAAATCAGGCTGTCATTCTGTTCACAGATGTAGCTGCTGTTATTCTGAGGTATACAATTAAAAGCTAAATTTATATTTAGTAAAGGATTTACAAGCTGTCAACGAAAGCATGATCTGCAAACAACTGAATTGAATTGTTAATTCAAACGACGTAAAAATGCAGACGAAAGCAGTAAGAAAAACAAAAAACATCACAGATGTTCAATCAGTCGATTGGGCTCTTTAAATTTACGCACTGTTGTGACGACGTATGTCACGTGACAATGTCAACATGACGGATGTAGTGGCTGCATCCGAAAACTGAAAAATGCTGCCTTCGGAGGTCACATTCCAAGGTAGGAAATCAATATCAGCTTAATTTCGTGTCTCCTGAGATGCCTTCATCTGGCCGGTTTTTGAAGGCAGCATAGATGTATCCTTCGCTGCCTTTGATTTCCCACAATCCTGTGCGTTCCATTCTGTGACAGATAAGCCAAAAAATAAAGTTGGTGTCTGAAAGTTGCGATTGGTGGTCAGTTTGTGTGTAAATGTATGTTTCTGAACAACGTTTTCCACTTTTGATGTAATTTCTAGCGAAAAATTAATATTGCAGTAATGAAATATCCACTCAGTTATCACCAAAGCTCTCTATATTTTGCTTTAGATAACTAATAACTCCGCCTCAAAAGCCTGTCCGAAATCCGTTTCATGAGGTGCCTTCGGGCAAAAACGCTGCCTGCAAAGTCATTGACTGATTAGACAGCAAGGCAGCAAGTCACCTGCCTAAGTTTTCGGATGCAGCCAGTACGAATGCCATTCATACTACCCACATTCATACTATAAAGAACGTACTGTTCTAACGGTTGAGTAGTACGTTCAAATTCAAATGTGAAACCCAGTACGTAGTATGCGATTTCAGATGCAACTTCAGTTCATTCATGATGAATCAGACACCGCTTCTGCGTGTCGGAGCACGTGATATATTATAGGGAGTAACGATATGTTTTATGAAATGTAGTGAAGTTAAAAGTACGTTTTTATGCTTTGGAATGTAGTGAAGTAAAAATAAAAGTTACTCAAAATAAAACTACTCCCGTAAAGTACAGATACTTGAAAAATGTACTTAAGTACAGTAATGAAGTAAAGCTACTCCGTTACCGTCCACCTCTGGTTATAACGACTTCATTTTCTCGTTATCTCGACATAACGAAAGTCGTTTTCTCGTTATAACGACATGACAGTTTTACTGTTGCTATAGTAACAAACTCAGCTTCGGACAGGCATCTGATGGACCATGCAGGCGCTATACTGTAGCCTATATTTCAGTAAATTCTGCTTCGCCTAGGCAATAAGGTCTACAATACTGTATATAAATAAAGGCTGATCAATCACTGTTGATTTTTCCAGAGACAGTACACCAATTTTTTTGTTTTTGTAATTAACATGTTTAAATGGCAACACCGCAAACACTTCAGAAGGATGCAGAATTATTCTAAGATCTTTTAGAAATGCTTGGATTAAACTCACTTTTAGTTTTCCATTTATTTGAAATAAAATTATATATAATTTGTAATTTTTATTAGTCATTATATGCTGTGGCAGATATCATGTGCGTTACAAGCTTCGGTTTGAAAAGAGCATTCATGTGCAGTGTTTGTGTGTGTGTTTAGAAAAAAACAATTACAACATTATAGAACAAAACATAATTAAATTAGCTTATGCACTTTACATATACATCACATTTCTCATCAAAATGATTAACAATAAAGATTAATAATAAGGAAAAGAAGCACATCACAAATAGCCTACATCGTTAAATCCCGTCCTACTGTAGGTAAACAGAACATCTCCGCTTATTAACTAACAATCATATGCCTCAAAGAAGCACAAATAAAGATATAGGTGCAAACAGAATACACGTCAACCTTGGTTTTGATAAGCAGTTATTTTATGACCCAGAACGCGTTGGTGAAACTCATACATCTAGAAAGAACTTAATACACAAAATAATCATATTAATTCAAGCATTTAACATTTATGAATTAATTAAATGTCAGTAATGAATAAGACTGCACAAATTATAGCGATCACGAGGAAGCTTCGCATACAGTAAAGTGGATCGTGTACAACACCCCATCAGTTATATTTAGGTCTATAGTGCTACCTGCTGGTGCAGTTTTGTAACTAATTAGAGAAAATTAAGTCGTTATAACAAGAAAACGACTTTCGTTATGTCGAGATAACGAGAAAATTATGTCGTTATAATGACAAAAGCAGGAAAAAAAATATAATGCATGGCCACTTAGAACTTCCATAGGTTCGGGTAGTTCCTCGTGTTTCATTATGATCTATTCTGGTTCCTCATGTTTTATTTAGGGCTGTTTTGAATGCCATTTTTTGAACTTCGAAGCTTAGGTGGCAATCAATATCGAATATTCGAAGCTTCGGTGGGTAGGGCTAAATATATAATAATGGTTTCGTTTTGCATTTGTATCATCTTTCAGGACTTCACGTTTCACTCTTCGGCATCGTAAATGTGTTGCGGCAGACCCAGTGGAGTGCAGTGTTGCATTTGGTGCAATATGATCAGGTGGCACACATTCTTTAAATATTAATAAACATTTAATAATCTTTTAAATAGAACAGTTTCCGGTACGCATTACACGGGCAGGTTTATGCTCCGAAAACGGACAGTGCATAAGTGATACAAAACACAAGGTCTGTTGAGAGCAAGAACTTTAATAAGGTATTAATAACAAACATTTCTTTAAAACAAATGAATCCCAAAACAGAAATTAAATTAGTAACACACAGTGATTTCAACGAACTGTAATACATAAAGAACACCGTAGCATGATGTTACAGCCACTGCTATAACACAAAAGAGGGATGACACAACGGCTCGATCAAAAGGGGAATTTATTAATAAAACGGAATATAACAACAAGTGGGAGAAATAAGACAGGAAAAATAAGAAGGATAAACACAGAAGAGAGCTCAGCTCCGACTCGGGACGGCCGCTCAAGTTCCGCCCCCGAAGTATGGGAACTTGACTTCCTTTAAGCTCACGTAAATAGTCCACAGGTGTAGAGGATCTGCTAAATCAGAACAATGGTAAATCACGCTTTACCTGCCCCTAGAGGGCAGGCAAATACATAAATATACATGCATGTAACACCTTCATCCCCCAAAAGTGAACCGTCACCACAAGAAAGTGCATCTACTAAAAGACACCTTTCTCAAAAACATACGTTACCCACAGGCCTATCCAATCCGGGATAAGGCGTCAGCGACCACGTTGTCCCGACCTCTGACATGTTTAATGTCAAGGTCGTATGGCTGCAATTATAAACTCCAGCGCATAAGACGCTGATTAAAATTGCGCATGGAGTTCAAAAAGATAAGCGGATTATGATCACAATACACAAGGATCGAATAACAGCTAGACAAATACACCTCGAAATGTTGAATCGCAAGAACTAATGCTAATGCCTCCTTTTCAATAGTAGAATACTTTAACTGTGCAGCATTAAACTTTTTAGAAAAGTAACACACTGGGTGTTCCACATCATCAGCACCCATCTGCTGGAGGACAGCTCCCGCCCCAACATCGCTAGCGTCCACCACGATACTGAACTGTTGTGAATGGTCAGGTGCGGCCAACACATTAAACGATTGCGAGGCAACACAACAGGTGGATCAACAGGAACTTTATCTTGTGGTTTTTAAACATCTTTGAACGTGACTTTATGCGTTAAAACGAAGTCATCGGCCAGAGTAGCAGCCTTGTAGAGCGTGTCTACTTTTTGTTCGTTTACCTAAGTAGCAAGGGCGACAGGTACACAACTCTTAAATTCCTCTATAAGGATTAACTGTCTAACCTGCTCTCTACTCTCGGCTTTTTGAGACGCGCACCAACGATCAAACAAAATTTCCTTTTCACGCGCAAACTCAACAGAAGTCTGATTCGAAAGTTTCGTGTATTGTCTAAATCGCTGTCTATATGCTTCTGGGACTAACTCGTAGGCTTTTAATATAGCAGCTTTAACAATCGCATAATCCGCAGAATCTTCAATGGACAACGAAGCATAAACCTCCTGCGCCTTACCGGTTATCACGCATTGCAAAAGCAAAGACCAAACATTTTCAGGCCACTTTAATGAAGCTGCAACCCTCTCGAAATGACAAAAATACTTCTCAACGTCCTTCTCACAAAAAGGAGGGACCATCCTCCGATTTCGGCCGACATCAAAATCATCAGAGGCAGCGTGAGCAGCCTTAGAGCTCATCTCTAACTCCATTCGTTTCAAAGCAAACTGATGATCAAGTTCACGCTTTCGCAACACTAATTTGGCATTCTCTAACTCCAATTCTTTTTCTTTAAATGCCAACTCTCTCAATCGAATATCATTCTCACTTACCGAAGGATCAGCCACTTCCTCCACAACACTAACGGTTTCTAATGGCATTTGTAAAACGCCTAACTCCACCAGACAGCCTTTAAGGACGTTTCGCAAAGTTTCCTTCAAAGTCTTATACCTAGGAGCGATTTCGACTTTATAAGACTCTGCAATTTGCAATAACTGCTCTTTTGTGTACGATAAAAGCAGTTCTTCAGAAGGAGACTCCCGAAATACATCAACTACCGAGGTCATTTCAACACACGTAGGCTATTCACCAAAAATAACGAAAATAATGGTTTCAACACAATTCAGAAAAATACTCAAATGAAACCACTAAATCGTTTTCACAAATCCTAAACTTTACCCGTCAAAACTAAAGAAAACAAAGTGATTTTGGCCGCTACACGAAATTATCACGCATGATACGAATTAAGAATAAACTTCACTTACCGATTTAAATTTACAAAGTGAATAACCAAAAGCGATCCCACAACACACGCGTATTTACCCCATTTAACATTAAATTAATTCCCTAGTCTTCAGTGGCGTTAGGGGCTCGAGGCCACTTTAAACGCTAAAATCATGAACACCTGCACACCAATCCCATTAACAAGATCAGCTGCCGGTGAACTGAAGCGTGCCTCCACTCCGAATAACCACTAAAAATAAAAAAGGCAAAATAACAAAGTGGCAGGTTCAAACCTACCCGACGACTACTGACTAAATAGGGCAAACACTCACCTGGGACGCTCGTAGTTACTCACAACCGAAAAGTAAATCGAACAAACACGACGAAAACACGGCCATACACATTTTCTTCCCTCCCACACGAAAGAGCTGAGAAAAGAAAAAAAAAAAAAAAAAGAAAAACGACGGACGAGCCCCCAATTATGTTACAGCCACTGCTATAACACAAAGAGGGATGACACAACGGCTCGATCAAAAGGGGAATTTATTAATTAAACGGAATATAACATCAAGTGGGAGAAATTAGACAGGAAAAATAAGAAGGATAAACACAGAAGAGAGCTCAGCTACGACTCGGGACGGCCGCTCAAGTTCCGCCCCCGAAGTATGGGAACTTGACTTCCTTTAAGCTCACGTAAATAGTCCACAGGTGTAGAGGATCTGCTAAATCAGAACAATGGTAAATCACGCTTTACCTGCCCCTAGAGGGCAGGCAAATACATAAATATACATGCATGTAACACATGATTATAAACAGTTGAATAAGAATAAATGAATTGTTTTTAAAATGACACAAAATGTAATATCTATTACAATTAGTTTTATTCTATATAAGGGATTTATTTTGTCTTATTCTGACTTTTTGTTAATTTAAATCTTTAAAATGCGCGATGCTTTTATTGAAAGCATGTTGCTGTGTTTTTTTTTTATTATTATTATTATTAGCCTGCAGTTCGTTGAACTACATTCATTTATTATTCGTAAATGTAATAATTACTGACACCGTAACGGGTTGGCTATTTAAATTTAAAGTAATTGTAATAAATTGTATTCACTCCCTTATATAGAATAAACTGTAATAGGTTAATAGAACAAGGTAATGTTAGACTAGCTAGACAGCTCACATTTCAATGACAAAAATATTTAGGCTCTTTCAAACACTTAGCCTATATAAATCGCAACCCAGTGGTTGGAAAGTATTGTGAAACTACCTATACTCGTTTCATGTTGTGTGCGAGGAAGATGAGTTTGTCCACATTTTCTGGTAAAAGGGAACTTCGGGTCTTGTTGACGATGTAGCCAGCTTTTGAGAAAATGCGCTCTGATGGAGTTGAAGTGGCCGGAACGCAAAGAAGGTGTTTGGCTGCAAATGCCAGTTTAGGGTAGCGGTCACTGTTTTGCTTCCACCATGCCAGTGTGCCCGACTGTAATTTAGTAGCATCTCTCAAATACTGCTCCATCTCTGTCTTTGCGCTGTCTCCGCGTTTTTCTTCCTCTTCGTCATCAGCCTGCATCAGCATTGAAATCTCCTTCTGTTTTTTTTTGGCGGGTGGTGGTGGCGCATCCGTCTCCTCTTCTCCGTGGCTTGCTGACAGATCTTCTCCCTTGTGAACGATCTGTTGCTGATGCAGATGTTCAGCTAGTCTGACAACCTAAACAAATAGCATTTTCTTAGTCTAATCTATGCGTAGCGCACATAATAATCTTAGTGGAATAATCACAATACATTTTAGTTATTTACTTTTATATAGTAGTAATAAAAATATAAGTCTAACCTCAACGTATACCAGGTCCTTCTTCTCATCCTCAAGGAATTTAAGGTGCTTAAATCTCACGTCTAGGGCTGAAGAAAGGAGATAGATGCTGGTGGGTTCCAAATTTAACAGTTCCCATCTGCTGTCGATCTCCTTGACAAGGGTGTTCTTCATTTCTCTGATGGCAGGGCTGTCATCCTCTTCTGGTGACAGGTGGCGTTTTTTAAGGTTAAAGAGTATTGGCACTGTTGCCGACAACGACAAGTTTGCCTCCTGTGATAGTAGTTCTGTGAGTGTGAGCAGGGGCCCAAGTAATTCTGATGTCTCTTGTGCCAGTTTCCTCTGGTCTCCTGTCCAGTCAAGGGTGTGATTTCCTTTCTTAGTGATGCTGGGATCAGACAAAACAGCTGTCACTGGCCATCGCTGCTCCACCAGTCGGTTAAGCATTTCATACGTAGAGTTCCAACGAGTAGCAACATCTTGAATGAGTTTGTGTTGTACAGCGTTCTGCTGCGTTTGTTTCTCTTTCAAAGCAGCTGTAGCCTACGAGATTCCTGGCAGCTGAAACTGTGCGACGGATTCGGTCCAGTTTCAGAGCTTCATTTATGCATAGTTGCAGCGTGTGTCCTGAGCAGCAGACCCCTTGAACGGTTCCCCATTTCTCCGGTTCTTTATTCAGCGTCTCGGTGCACAGCTTCATATTGCTGGCATTGTCGTGAACAATGGCTATTCGCTTGTAATTTGGAATTGCGAATGCATCTGCCGCGTCTTCAAGCTGTTGTGCAATGTTGACTCCTGTATGGCTTGACTCAAATGCTTTGGTTTCCAAAACGAAGGCAGAGAGTTCCCACTCCTGAGTTATAAAGTGACAGGTGACAGCCATATATGCCTCCATACTCACGGAAGTCCAGATGTCCGTTGTGAAACTTAAAGGGGGGGTGAAATGCTATTTCATGCATACTGAGTTTTTTACACTGTTAAAGAGTTGGATTCCCATGCTAAACATGGACAAAGTTTCAAAAATTAAGTTGTACGTTTGAAGGAGTATTTCTGTTCCAGAAATACCTCTTCCGGTTTGTCACAAGTTTTGGAAAGTTTTTTTCGAGTATGGCTCTGTGTGACGTTAGATGGAGCAGAATTTCCTTATATGGGTCCTGAGGCACTTCTGCCGGAAGAGCGCGCTCCCGTATAGCAGAGCACTGAGAGCACAACAGACTTCACTGATCAGAGCGAGAGCGTCGCCAAATGTCACAAAAGAAGTGTGTTTTTGGTTGCCAGGGCAAGACAACCCTGCACAGATTACCAAAAGAGAAACAGCATTAAGGGACCAGTGGATGGAGTTTATTTTTACAGAGCATCAACGGAGTTGTGCAAGTGTTTGTGTTTGTTCCCTGCATTTCGAAGATGCTTGTTTTACAAACAAGGCCCAGTTTGACGCCGGATTTGCACATCGTTTATTTCTTAAGGATGATGCAATCCCAACGAAAAAGTGTCACGATCGTGTGTTGGAACCGCAGGCGGTGAGTAAAACTGCTTCAAATATCTCTGTGTTGTTAACTTAGCTATCGGCGCGTAAGCACATCAAGTAAACAACATGCGATGTTGTCATCAAACTGCACTTTCCACATGTACAGCTTAAAAAAAAAAAAAAAGACGACAAAGTGGAACTTAGTCATTTTCCAAAACCGCTAAGCAAATATATACAGTTTCAGTACATACCACATAGAGAAGCCTTTGCTGATGCTGCTCTTGTTAAATTTCAGCCTCTGGATCTGGATGTCACAGCTTCCAGACGCGCTCAACGCAAAAGCCTACTGGCGCTCGTGATTCTTTAGCTCCGCCCACACGTCACGCCTCCAGCCGCTCGTGTTTTTCAGGGAAAAATCGGTACAGACTATCTTTCTCTTATGAATATAATAAAACTAAAGACTTTTTGGAGTTATGAAGGATGCAGTACTACTCTATATGTACTCAAGATTAACAGGATATTGAGTGAAAACGAGCATTTCACCCCCCCCTTTAAGGCCGTAGCTTTTTCAACGAGAGCATAAATTTGGCCTCGCAGATCGCTGTATTTAAGAGACAGGGTGTTTGAAATACTGGAACGGTTTGGGACAGTGTAGTCTGGCTCCATTATCTTCATTAATTTTCTGAAGCCTTCGCCTTCAACTACATTAACGGGCCTCATATCCATAGTGACAAACTTCACTATGGCATCTGTTATCTCTCTCTTTCTTTTCTCTGTTAACGGTTTTCGGAATTGCAGGATCTGCTGTGAAGTTTTGGGTTTTGTTGAGCTTGTTGATGGCTGCGATACCTGTGGATGTACCTATAAACAAATTATTATTAGCCTGTGCTGCTGTATGTTTTTAAATAGTGTCGTATTTGCAATTAGCCTATTTATCATAGCAAATTAAGCGCATGAAAAGCTGTTTTTTTTTTTTTTTTGCCGCGTGCTACTTACAGAACTTTTTCAAACTTGTGGTGCTGTTGTGGTAGGCCAGTTTCAAATCGCATATTTGACACACTGCCTTTGTCTTGTCATCCTCACTTAATTTAAAGTGCTCCCAAACAGCTGAGGTCTTGGGCATTTTGTACCTATTCAGTATGAGATTAAATAAATCACTACGTTCGCCAACAGAATCAGAAGAATCAGAATCAGAATGAGCTTTATTGCCAGGTATGTACACATACGAGGAATTTGTTTTCGTGACAGAAGCTCCGCAGTACAACAGAATGACAGCGACAGAACATAAAACACATAATAAAAGAATAAAAAATACAAATAAGTAGATAGTGAATAACAATATACAAATGACAATTGTAGGCAAGTATATTAAATTACATATAAAGTGTAGTGTGTTCGCCATTATTGTCAGCTGTTCATAAGATGGATTGCCTGAGGGAAGAAACTGGTCCTGTGTCTGGTTGTTCTAGCGCTCAGTGCTCTGTAGCGTCGACCAGATGGCAACAGTTCAAAGAGGGAGTGTGCTGGATGTGAGGGGTCCAAAGTGATTTTGACAGCCCTTTTTCTCACTCTGGATAAGTACAGTTCTTGAATAGATGGGAGGGTTGAACCGATGATTCGCTCAGCAGTCCGAACTACCCTCTGTAGTCTTCTGAGGTCAGATTTAGAAGCTGAGCTGAACCAGACAGTTACTGAAGTGCAGAGGATGGATTCAATGATGGTGGAGTAGAACTGTTTCAGCAGCTCCTGTGGCAGGTTAAACTTCCTCAGCTGGCGGAGAAAGTACAACCTTTGCTGGGCCTTTTTCACAATGGAGTCAATGTGAATGTCCCACTTCAGGTCCTGAGAGATGGTGGTTCCCAGGAACCTGAATGACTCCACTGCAGTCACAGTGCTGTTCATGATGGTGAGTGGGGGGAGTGCAGGGGGGTTTCTCCTGAAGTCCACGATCATCTCCACTGTTTTGAGTGTGTTAAGCTCCAGGTTGTTGAGAGAGCACCAGACAGCCAGCTCTTTTACCTCCTGTCTGTAAGCAGACTCGTCACCGTCCTGAATGAGGCCGATGAGTGTGGTGTCATCTGCAAACTTCAGGAGCTTGACAGAGGGGTCCTTAGACGTGCAATCGTTGGTGTACAGGGAGAAGAGCAGTGGGGAGAGAACACAGCCCTGGGGAGCTCCGGTGCTGATTGTACGGGTGCTGGATGTGTATTTTCCCAGCCTCACTAGCTGCTGCCTGTCTGTCAGGAAGCTGTTGATCCACTGACAGACTGAGGTGGGCACGGAGAGCTGATTTAGTTTGGGCAGGAGGAGGTTTGGGATGATCGTGTTGAAGGCCGAGCTGAAGTCCACAAACAGGATCCTCACATAAGTCCCCGGTCTGTCTAGGTGTTGCAGAACATAATGCAGTCCAATGTTTACTGCATCGTCCACAGACCTGTTTGCTCTGTAGGCAAACTGAAGAGGATCCAGCAAGGGCCCAGTGATGTCCTTCAGGTGGCCCAGCACCAGTTTTTCAAATGACTTCATGACTACAGACGTTAGAGCCACAGGCCTGTAGTCATTTAGTCCTGTAATTTTGGGTTTCTTAGGGATGGGGATGATGGTGGAACGTTTGAGGCATGAAGGGACTTCGCACAGCTCCAGCGATCTGTTGAAGATCTGTGTGAAGATGGGGGCCAGCTGGTCAGCACAGGATTTCAGACAGGCTGGTGTAACACAATCTGGGCCTAGTGCTTTTTTCCTTTTCTGCTTCCGGAAGACCTGGTGCACCGCATCCTCGCTGATCTGAATTGCAGGTGTGGGGTAGAGGGGGGATGCAGGAGGTGTGAATGGTGAGAGTGCTTGATTGGAGAGGTGTTCAGGATGGGTTGCAGGAGCTGTTAATGGTGTGAACGGTAGTTTGGAGAGGCATTCTGGGCTGGTTGCAGGAGTTGTGAATGGTGTAAATGGTGTGTGGGGAGGCGTTCAGGGCAGGTGATTGTGTGTTCTTTCAAACCTGCAGTAAAACTCGTTCAGATCGTCTGCCAGTCGTTGATTCTCCACAGTGCTGGGGGGTGGTGTCTTGTAATTGGTGATCTTCTTTAGACTTTTCCACACTGATGCGGAGTCGTTGGAAGTGAACTGAGTCCTTATTTTTTCAGAATAATTCCTCTTTGCCACTTTGATCTCCTTTTCCAATGTGTATTTAGCCTGTTTATACAAGACATTGTCCCCCTTCACGTAAGCATCTTCTTTGGCCTGACGGAGCTGTCTGAGTTTTGCAGTGAACCACGGTTTGTCATTATTGTAAATTAGTTGAGTCTTTGTAGGAATACACATATCCTCACAGAAACTGATATATGATGTTACGGTCTCTGTGAGTTCATCCAGATCGGTGGTAGCAGCTTCAAAAACACTCCAATCAGTGAGGTCAAAACAAGATTGTAAATCCTGCTCTGCTTCATTAGTCCATCTTTTAACAGTCCTTGATACAGGTTTAGCTGATTTTAGTTTCTGCCTGTAGGACGGTATTAGATGAACCAGAAGGTGATCAGAACGTCCCAAAGCTGCTCGTGGAACAGAGTGATATGCATCCTTTATTGTGGTGTAACAGTGATCCAATATATTACTGTCTCTGGTGGGACATGTAACATGCTGTCTGTATTTTGGCAGTTCACGGGAGAGATTGGCTTTATTAAAGTCCCCAAGAATGATTAAAACAGAGTCCGGGTGATGTTGTTCTGTCTCTGTGATCTGATCAGTGAGTTTCTGTAAAGCTGAGCTCACATGCGCTTGAGGATGAATGTAAACATTGACCAGAATAAACGAATGAAACTCCCGCGGCGAATAGAACGGCTTGCAGTTAATGAAGAGTGTTTCGAGATTTGAGCAGCACGTCTTCTTTAACACAGTTACATCTGTACGCTCTAAACAGCTGAAAGCCCGGCAGATGGAGCGCGCTGTCCGGTATGGTGTCATTCAGCCAGGTTTCCGTGAAACACAGAGCAGCAGAGTGAGAGAAATCCTTATTTGTCCGAGAAAGCAAAAGGAGTTTGTCTGTTTTGTTGGGTAGAGAGCAGAGATTTGCAAGATGGATGCTAGGCAACGGCGTTCGAAATCCGCGCTTCCTGAGTCTGACGAGCGCTCCCGCTCGCTTCCCCCGTCTGTGCGTCCTGAAGCGCTTGATCAGCGCCGCCGCTCCTCCGATAACAACGTTCAGTAAAACGTCTGAATAATTGAAATCCGGTAAAATATCCTGTGGTGTGTTCTGCCGAATGTTCAGCTGTTCTTCCCTGGTGAAACTGATGGCAGGAATATAACTAAAGACAGGACAAACTAACAAAAACACAAAAACATATGCGGAGCTCGTCACGGAGGCAGCCATCCTGTATCGGCGCCAGACGCAGGCGGTTCAAGCATGAGTGAGAATGAGTCCACGACGGAAGTCACGTGTTGAAAAAAAAAAAAGAATATTCGAATCTCAAAACTGAAAATCAAATGCCACCCCACCAAACAAATATGCGAATATTCGATTATTCTAGTACAGCCCTCGTTTTATTATCATCTGTTCTGCTTCTTCGTGTTTTATTCTCCTTGGTTCTGGTTCTGGTTCAGGTGGTTCCTCGTGTTTCATTATGATCTATTCTGGTTCCTCGTGTTTTATTATCATCTGTTCTGGTTCTTCGTGTTTTATTATGATCTATTCTGGTTCCTTGTGTTTTATTCTCCTCAGTTCTGTCTCTCACTTTCGTCTGGTCAGAGGAGAATGTTGACGTATGATGCTGCTGACGTGTTTTCCAGCGTGCCTAATATCAAAGATAACACTTCAGCAGCATCATACGTCAACACTCACAACAGACCAGGAAGAGAAGACAATGCTGAAAAAAATAAAATATTTTGCTATTTTTGGACCAAAATGTATTTTCGATGCTTCAGAATATTCTAACGGACCCTCTGATGTCACATGGACTACTTTGATGATGTTTTTCTTACCTTTCTGGACATGGACAGTATACCGTACACACAGTTTCAATGGAGGGACTGAGAGCTCTCGGACTAAATCTAAAATATCTTAAACTGTGTTCTGAAGATAAACGGAGGTCTTACGGATTTGGAACGACATAATTTTCATTTTTCGGTGAACTAACCCTTTAAGCAATTATAATTCTGATTTATATATTTTCTTTAATTAAAGGCTGAAATGTGAGGTTTGCCTTTTTCAAAGCTTTATTTGAACATTTGCATTAGATATCGCAATTACATTAAACAATGAAGTTGTGATTTGTATTTTAGGAATTATGCGAACAAAAAGTCATTTTATTTGTTGTTTGATGATTTTTAATCATACAACTTGGTTATGTGATTTATGTGTATGCACTTTTTTAACATTTCCAGCACATTATAACAATACCGTTATAATACAGATAAACATAATAATTTTGGTCACTATAATCGTGATAAGAAATTTTCATACTGTTACATCCCTAGAAATAATACAAAAATGTTTCGGTCTAAATTTACATTTGAATCAATGGCATTTGATGTCATTCAATTATATAACAATTTTCCATCCATTTAGATTACATAGTTTTAACATAAAATAAATCAATAAACTTAATTTGACTCATATGGGTGAGTCATACGTAAATGAGACAGTCAAGTTTTATGTATTGGTTCACACTAGGGCTGCACGATTAATTGCATGCGATTGTCATGCGTGTCTTGTCAGTAAAGCCGGTTCTGTAATTAGCAGTAAATGTCCATCACCTGGTTTCAAATGGAGCGGCACGTCCCAGCTATATTTTTTTTTGTTCCAAAAATGTTCTAAGAACATTCCCATGGATTGTTCTAACAATATTTTTAGCGGGTAGTTGTGTCTACACCCCCTATGTCTGCACCCCCACCCCCCAAATATAAGAAAATATTTTTCACAACAGTATTGAAGGCTTCTACAAACCATTTAGTCAGTAAACATACCACTGCATAGTTTTTTCAATTATAAAACACTAGACAGAAACTTAGACATCATATAAGTGATTTATTTGAGCACTAGAAAAATACAATAAGAATAATTTGAGTAAGAAAAATAAGAATAATAAGAAAAAAAAAATTTAACTTTGTTTGCCAATTACAGAACATCCTGATATTGCTAAAAATGCATCTTTAACAATGAATTACGATGCAAATAAGTGCTGATGTGCTGATGGCCACTTATACAGATGGTAATAACACAAATGTGCCATAAAAGTAAATAATCCACTCTCTCGATTCATATAGACGCGTTCACTTTGATAGCCGTGTGTAACAATAAAAACTCCATAATCATCGGGAAGGAGGAGGCGGGAAGGAGGAGGCGGGAACCGGCAGACAATCAAAATGAAACTTTAATTACAAAAAATAAACACAAAACAGCGCATCAGCCCCTCACGGACGACTGAGGCGCACAAATAAAAACCAAACATAAAATTAAACCCAGGCCTGGTCCTCTCTCGTCCGTCACTGTAGTCGCTCCGGTTTTATATCCCTCCATCTCCTCCGTGGGACTCGAGACTGGTGGGTTGAGCAGGTGTTGCTCATTTCCCAATCACTCCACCGGCCTCGCTCCGTTCCCATGTGGAAGATTTTTATTAGTAAGATTTTAATCAATCAAGAATAATCAATGTGAATCAAGCCATTTTTGTTGCTAGTTGTTTTTCCATTATAATCCTATAGGTAATGGAGAGAAAGTTGCCTACACCCTGGAATTTACAGAACTGATGAGAAACATATGGCCAGAAACGGCCTTTCGTTATACAAAAACAAGTAGGGGCCCTCCTCCCTAGGGAGGGATCAAAATTGCATGCATAAGGAAAAGTTTGACTATTTGGAAACGCCCTGTATACGGTATATAATGAGATGCAACCTAGCATTTCGACAGAACTTCTTGCAACAAGCTCTCGACTTTGTTTTGCTTAAAATAAAGTCTTTTCTTCTGAGAGAAAAATCCCTGACTGAGTTTGATCCTTGGGAGAACCGGCAAAATACACCACAGATTTGGCACCCCAGATGGGACTGGAAAGGAGCAGAGTGGACGACTGCTTTTGAGCTGACTGATGAGCAACACACACACACAGTGGTGGCCACCATAGAATAAGGTAAGCATTTTTGCTTATATAATTAGTGTGTGTTGTTGACTGGTCAGCTCTGAGTGGTAAGGACACTTAAAATCTGCTCTTCCAAATTTAGAAAAATAATATGATATCTAAATTGAAAAAGGGGTTTTACTCCAGAAGAAATAACTGCATGCACATATTTGGGTTATTAATGGGAAGGCCTTGGAAGGCAACCTCGATTTAAGACAAATATGGTGTAGGCAGAAAGACATGGCATGCTGTGGTCTGTGTTTATTGGATAGCTGTGCCAGGTAGGACAGTGATAAACGGATAAGCAGATTAGTTAAGGAATCGCGAGGAAAAGTCCCATGGATACCGCTTTGAGAATGTATAAGTGAAATTCTCGAAGGACTGAATAGATGGGCCCTTAAGGACGCTCTAGGTAGAGCGAGCTCTAGGAAGAGCTGTGTTTTGTTGTGTGAATGTATCTGTGTCCGGACTGAATGAATGTGTGAACAAATAAATTCCGTGTTGGGTGGGTAAAAGTTGCGCACCATTCTTGGACCGTCACTTCAGGGTGGCTGGGTGGAGTTGGACGCAGCTAGTATCCACTTGAGGGGGATGAATGTATTATGAGCCTTGATAATAAAAGGACAATTAATGTGTGATTATCCCTTAGATAAAGGGAAAAAGTATGCAAGAATAAGCACTCTGGCTCAATAAAGAGTGTAGCAAGTGTGAATGGGTTTAGGAAAATAGCATCAATAAAGTTTGAACCAAGATCTATAATAGATTTTTGCATTTAGGATGTCTGGGTGAAATGGGAGAACATTTTCTGAGCCCAGTGTAGTGGGAGTGAGAACAAAGGAGGACGTTTCCACAGTAAAGTTGTATTACATGGGGGGAGCAAGAGGTGCTCTCCCCTCCTGGACCATCACTTGGGAGTGATCAGGTTACAGAGACTGGTGTTGAGAAAGGATAAGTGCAGAAGCCCTAAAACAATAAAGTTAACTGAAGGAAGGTTGTTTTAGAGAAAAATAAATACAAATGTTCCAAGAAATGGACTAATATAGAAATGGCAGATATGGTGGAATATAGAAATAATAATATTTTAATTAAAATAAGATATGCATTTATTATTTAATAACTTGTCTGAATAGATTAATTTAAAAGATGCACGTGCTTAAAACTTTTTTTAATACGTGAAAACATCTAGAATTTGTATCTTGTTATCCCTGGGACACAGTATGAAAGTTAATCCATTACAGAGTTTCAGAGATTGGGCTTGTGTACATGTAAAAAATAAAAGAAATAACTTGTGCAATGTGGAATGAAAGCAAGATTGGGTGACCAAATTAATAGACATTTTGATTCAAAAGCTATAGGCATTTTACAATAGGAAGGAAACTAGTTGCTTAAAGAATTAAATTTAATTATTTTATTTACAATAATAGGAATTCTTTTATGTTGGTTAGGAAACATTAATTCACAAATACCAGATTATTCTGAATCATGTATGCAAATATCGAAGAAAAATTATGATTGAAGTCTTTATTTTACCATACGCATGTCATGCTGTTATAAAAGGAAGGTTTATTTTATTTTATTGCAGTATACTTAGATAATAAAGGTAGCTGATTTCTGCATTTTGCAAAGAAGAAAAAATGCTTGCTATTTTCCTGCAATGAAGAACTTGCTTTACTAACAAAGAATAAGAGAACTGCTGTTTTCAACCAGATGATTTAGTTTTTATTAAGGGACCACTGAAAGAAGAGGTTGAAAAGTGAAAATTAGAAAAAGAGCTGACTGCTCAGAAACAATTTGGTCAGAAGTTACATAGGTACATTTGATTAATGCAGTCTCTGAGTGTTACACTTTCAGATGATTTCTGGAACAGTGCCTTGACAAAGGAAAGCAATGAAATGGAGTCTGTCGAGGAATGGCAAAGCAGCAAACACAGCTGCAGAGAGAAGAAGAGGGAGGGGCTGACGGATGTTCCCCTCCCCTCTTGAAAGAGAAGAACACACTTCAGCAAGGAGAAGACTGAATCAAAGCAGGAAAAGGTGAATCTTTCACTTGAGACTTTTCCTGAGGGTGAAAAGAACATTATGAAATGCAAAACTCTGGCAGAAAGCAACCAGAAGCCAGACTGAGAAGAAGCAGAAAAACAACGGAGACCGTACGCCACAACATCAGGTCTTTGAGTGCCATCACAGACTGACGACCCAGTACAACAGCCCAGGCCTGATGATGTCACCAGAAGGACTTCAATCCCTTAAGTGCACAGGTGCTGCATATTCAATGAACACTATAGAGACTGCTTCAAATGTTAATTATTTTATTTGATTATTTTATTTACTATGTTTTAATCTTGATTATTCACTGGTCTCACAGCACTTCCTTAAATTCTGTGTTTTAACTAACTTTCTCAATCTGCTTTTCAATAGGTACCAGTCCAGCCTCATGTCTTAAAGAAAAAATAATTTTGACAGACAGAAGTGAGTACTTAACTCACCAATCAGATAAACATGGAGCTGGATTTGGCATAGTAAGACTGTTTCATTAAACAACTAGGGGGAAATGCACAACTAAATACTTGACAACAATGCTGAGCGCTTTGGGAAGAAGAGAATAAATAAATGAATAAAAAAAGGTATCCTGATGAACAATAGGAAAAATATATATGGTTGAAAAAATAGAAATATTGGTCACTCCATTTTGTTTTAAGGTAATTTTCTAAGGTAAAACTGAATAAAATAATATTGAATAAAAAATTATTCCAGAGATCCAAAATCATGTAATCACATATACTGTCATCACTGGGGATAACCAGATGGAAATGTTGATGGCCACGGATCCAAGATTTACAGAGATCTCCAATCCTCTTCTCAGAGTCGCTCATGAGCAATAACAAAAAAGTATTTGACTAAACTTTAAATTAGACAAACACATGACATTTGAGAAATGATAATTGGCTCTCTCAAATGCCCAATGCCTAGGCCTAATATTCTAAACAAATTCATCTATGAGATTTTGAAAAAAGGAAGGAAAGAAAGAAAAGAAAAGTTTTTGAAAAAAAAAAAAAAAAAAAAAAAAAAAAAGGGGGAGTGAAAGTGTGTGAAAAAGTATGAATGATGGTGTTGTATGGCATGAAAGAGAGTGTCTGACGAGACACTGAGGCAATTCAATCAATTTGCCCAAAAAGCTGTATACAAATTTGAATGTGGGCCCACAGGGCAAACTTATGCCCAGTAAAATAATGACCATGGATGTATTTGGTTAAGTTTCCTGGTCAGTACCAAGGTCTTTGTTGTGGCAGAAATAAAAACAGTGCCACACATGCGCAGCGTATAACACGGGAAGGCAGAGCAAAGCACGCTTGCTCTGTCCACCCCACATCTAACTTCCTTTTCAGCATATCATGAAGGAGCTGATTGTGTCAAAAGGATGAAACATTATCTTTCTGACTGTTAAAATAAATGCAGTGGGTTGAGTGTTTTCCAGGGCAAAAGGCCTATGCTACTGAGCAACATAGGCCTAGATAAATTATCCAGTAATATAGTGGAACTCAGTTTACAAAACAAAGAGATAACTGAATAAGCAAATGGTTGAGAATAAAATTGAAAGGAAAAAAAAATAAATAAATAGTAAAGACAGCACTGAAATTGTGAAAACTCAAAAAGGGGCCAAGACAGCCCTCAACCCACATTACATTTCCACAGGTCACACCAAGAAGGACGACTGGCAAGATGAACAAATTAGCATGCTTGATAACACTAACAAAAATTCTTAAGTTTTCCATTTACAGATGACAGCAGTTCCAGTAAGGCCAAGGAATGCTTCGCTCCATCAAAGAGAACCAGTGAGGGTGCAGTAATGATCTCGAAAGCCTTGCATGAATCAGAAAAATGGTTACAGAGTGACACCTGAGTTCACATCTCTAACCTTAAAATACCCCAACCAGCTTCAACAACTCCACACAGCATGAAGTGAGGGATGAAGGGCGTGCTAGTAACGACCCACCCTTGCCAACGAGGGAAAGACCATTGCAATGACTCGCAAAGAGTCTCCCTGGTGAAGATGGAATGAGAGAGTGATGGGACTGCTACTGAGATCAAAATACTTGGGAGCAGATATGAGCCAACAAATAGAAAAGAAAAGGTGGAAAGAGAATTTTAAGTAATGGTAGATGAAGAATTTGAAGGTTATGAGAAGGGAAATATGGATGTAGGAAGATTTGAAGGGAAAATAGAGCAATTTGATGCAACAAATAGAATGAAAGGAGCAAAATAGAAAAGCTCAAGATTTGTGAATTGAAGAAGGAAAAGTATTTCACGAGTTCACATCTACGTATATTAATACCGTAAGTTTATGCGTATTTGGCGTGCTGTCCGGGTGGAGGGCTCCGAGCTCGGGATGTGGCCCGAACCCAGAGTACTCCCCCCGGTTGTGGTAAGAGTAGATGGATCTATAAGTGAGGAGAAATGGGGTGGAGGAGGGATGCTGAAAACTGTCAATGAACAGAGATAGGTTCTGCTGTTATTTATACCTTGTCATGAGTTGATTACTGATTGGTCTCCACTTGTGTTAATCAGGTTAATGAACTGCGACTGTTCCTCCCGAACTTTGTTATAAAACAGCATTTCACGAGTTCACATCTACGTATATTAATACCGTAAGTTTATGCGTATTTGGCGTGCTGTCCGGGTGGAGGGCTCCGAGCTCGGGATGTGGCCCGAACCCAGAGTACTCCCCCCAAAAACAAGAGAGCAAAAGGACAGCCGCCAGACTACGAACCCCCCAAAACGCAGAGATTTGGCGGGCTGACGTTTTTAGAAGTATGGTCGTTTGACCAGGAGATCTCGCATTGCCTCTGGCAGAAGTAGAGGAGGAGGCAGGTCCTGTTGGTTAATAGTTGAGGAAGAAGCGGTTACGATGTCGGGAAGACGGGCTCCACCGTCTGCCTGCGAGGTATAATGATATATTGACTAGATGCGTAATGTATCCGCTGGGAGGCTGAGGCTCGCTGGACAGATAGAGGAAACAAATTATATTCCTGCATCCGCTGGAAGACTGGCTCGCTGGATGAAGAACAGAAAGAGATGGATGCATACTGCGTCCACTGGGAGACTGAGGCTCGCTGGACGGGTAGAGGAATGAATAGGTATTTACTGCGTCCGCTGGGACACTAGTGCTCGTTGGACAGACAGAGGAAACCAATAGATATTACTGCGTCCGCTGGGAGACTGAGGCTCGCTGGACAGATATGGGAGACGAATTATGTCCCTGCGTCCGCTGGAAGACTGGGCTTGCTGGACGAAGAACAGGAAGAGATGGATGCATACTGTGTCCGCTGAGAGACTAGTGCTCGCTGGACAGGCAGAGGAAAAATATGTATTTACGGTGTCCCCTTGGAGACTGAGGCCCAATGGACAGGTAGAAGGAATTAGATAATTACTGCATCCACTGAGAGACTAGCGCTCGCTGGACGGACAGGGAAATCAATGGATATTTTTGCGTCCGCTGGGAGACTAGTGCTCGCTGGACTGGTGGAGGAGGCAAATGGGTATTTCTGCGTCCGCTGGGAGACTGAGGCTCGCTGCACGGACAGTGGAATGAATAAATATTTACTGCGTCCTCTGAGAGACTGGTGCTCGCTGGACGGACAGTGGAAACGGATAAATATTTACTGCGTCCGCTGAGAGACTGGTGCTCGCTGGACGGGCAGTGGAAACGAATAAATATTTACTGCGTCCGCTGAGAGACTGGTGCTCGCTGGACGGGCAGTGGAAACAGATAAATATTTACTGCGTCCGCTGAGAGACTGGTGCTCGCTGGACGGGCAGTGGAAACGGATAAATATTTACTGCGTCCGCTGAGAGACTCGTGCTCGCTGGACGGGCAGTGGAAACGGATAAATATTTACTGCGTCCGCTGAGAGACTGGTGCTCGCTGGACGGACAGTGGAAACGGATAAATATTTACTGCGTCCGCTGAGAGACTGGTGCTCGCTGGACGGGCAGTGGAAACGAATAAATATTTACTGCGTCCGCTGGGAGACTGGTGCTCGCTGGACGGGCAGTGGAAACGGATAAATATTTACTGCGTCCGCTGAGAGACTCGTGCTCGTTGGACGGGCAGTGGAAACGGATAAATATTTACTGCATCCGCTGAGAGACTGGTGCTCGCTGGACGGGCAGTGGAAACGGATAAATATTTACTGCGTCCGCTGAGAGACTGGTGCTCGCTGGACGGGCAGTGGAAACGGATAAATATTTACTGCATCCGCTGAGAGACTGGTGCTCGCTGGACGGGCAGTGGAAACGGATAAATATTTACTGCATCCGCTGAGAGACTGGTGCTCGCTGGACGGGCAGTGGAAACGGATAAATATTTACTGCGTCCGCTGAGAGACTGGTGCTCGCTGGACGGGCAGTGGAAACGGATAAATATTTACTGCGTCCGCTGAGAGACTGGTGCTCGCTGGACGGGCAGTGGAAACGGATAAATATTTACTGCGTCCGCTGAGAGACTGGTGCTCGCTGGACGGGCAGTGGAAACGGATAAATATTTACTGCGTCCGCTGAGAGACTGGTGCTCGCTGGACGGGCAGTGGAAACGGATAAATATTTACTGCGTCCGCTGAGAGACTGGTGCTCGCTGGACGGGCAGTGGAAACGAATAAATATTTACTGCGTCCGCTGGGAGACTGGTGCTCGCTGGACGGGCAGTGGAAACGAATAAATATTTACTGCGTCCGCTGGGAGACTGAGAGACTTTTAAATTATTATTATTAATTTTTTTTTTTTTTTTTTTTTTTTTTTTGAAAACGGCGTATTATGCAGAGGCTAATGCGACTGGGAATGTGGGGCATCAAAGCTGATCATGAACCCTTGTTGAAATTCACGTCGCCTATTGTGAAAACTGAACAGCTTATTTCAGTGAAATGGCTTAACATGATGGAATCGTTTTTTTTTTTTTTTTTTATATGGGGGAGGTACAGAAAAGGCTCCTGCGGGAGCAGACACTGCTGCGGCAGTGAGGAGATACGAAAGGGGCTCCTGCGGGAGCAGACACTGCTGCGGCAGTGAGGAGATACGGAAAAGGCTCCTGTGGGAGCAGCTCTGCATTTAACCCATCCAAAGTGCACACACAGCAGTGAACGCGCACACACCGTGAACGCGCACACACCGTGAACGCACACCCGGAGCAGTGGGCAACCATTTATGCTGCGGCGCCCAGGGAGCAGCTGGGGGTTTGGTGCCCTGCTCAAGGACACCTCAGTCATGGCATGGCTGGGCCGTGACTCGAACCCATGACCCTAGGGTTAGGAGTCCACTCTCTAACCACTGGGCCCTGACTTCCCCCTCCTTGACTGTGGGAAGAGTAGACAGGTTAGAAACATTTTCAACCTTTGTTCATTTTCAACGAATGTGGAGGAAGTTTTTACAGTATAAAATAAGAGGCAAAAAAAAAAAAAAATTATTTTACTATTGTAAATATGAGTTTATGACAGCGTTTATAATTAAACCACGGTAGCAATAAATTTACCGTTGTCTGAGACGTCATGAAATGTTCTTTAGCATCATGACCATAGAATGTAGTCAGGGTTCTGCAAGGTTTAGCATGGTTTCCAGAGATCTGGAGCTGATTCTGGGTAGCTCGGTGGTTTGTGACTGTTGTCTCGTGGCGCGCTGTCTTTTAAGGGGCCGTTCACCTCTCAACCCTTTTTTTTTTTTTTTTCTCTCCTCTTCTTCTTCTTCTTCTCAGGCGCGTCCACACCGCATCGAGTTGAAAACATCAGCGCAAGAATATCAGACCTGAACCAGGAAGTTGGTCACCAGATCACAGGGTAACCAGTTAAATTGCATGGTGACACTGGAGAGCGTCTAGATGTTCCTCTGAGGTGCTCGCTCATCGCAGTTGTGCTGCCGTGGTACACCATATCGGTTTGCAAAGGGAACAAGAGACGTTTTATTTGTCCTCTGTTTAAAGTATTCTCATACTTTTAATAACAGTGGTCTCTGTTTGTGATAGAATGCAACTTCTTCTTTCGCCGTATGCCATTATGCGAGATGTAAACAGTGTGATGCGTCCACGCATTTCACACGCGCCGACGTATATTTGTAGTCGACGTAAACGATGATGTCGACGCGTCGTTGCAGCACTAATTAGTGGTGTAATTATGATTCTTTCTAGAGATTCGTTCATTTTCGGTTCATTCACCAAAATGATTTGTTCAGAGATAATTTCTTCGTTTTACACAAAATATGCCAGCAGGTGGCAAAAGAGTGTATTATGTGTTATGTCTTACGTCAACGAACGCATTCACTTGTTACAAAAACTGATCTGGCTTTATTAAAATGTGTGTATAATCGCGTTCAATATATGAAGTCTAATTGAGTTGATCAGATGAACAAAGCACAAGGTTTCTTGCCTAATTAGCATTTTAATTGTTTGGTCAGACAGTTTGTATATTATATATATTCACATCCATAAATTAACCTTTCTTTTACGGTCTATGGATTAAACGTGGAGTTGCTAAATATCAAAACGAGCGTATGTGCACGGTACTGTACCTATAACTGCGCTTTGCATTTTCGAGATTGACATGCTAAAATAGCAGATTAACCTAGTTTACTCTAATTCATTTTGTTCACGAACAAGATAAGCTATGTGCCAGTTCATTTCATTCACAAACGACATGTATCCGTTCATTCAGTTCGTTCACGAATGACATGTGTGCCAGTTCAGTCATTTCACTCACGAACGATAAGATCTCTAGACCTAGTTCAGACTCATATGAAACTCGTTCATTGAAGGGCGTATTCGTTACTACATTCAACAAATCACATACTCTGTCACATCTCATACTCGAAGGCTATCGGCTCGATGTTGAGTAATTCTTTGACAGGATGAAACGGTTGTTACCCGGTTCACTGAGCTGCGCATGCGCTGCTTGTAGCGCCGCTGCTATGAAGGGAGGAACTTTACTGAACGAGAAATATGAGTCAGTGGATAACATGAACGATTTGTTCGCCTAAAAGATTCGTTCACCTAAAAGATTCGTTCCAAAAGAACGATTCATTTACGAACGACACATCACTAGCACTAATGGATACATCTGGAACACTGGTTTCATGTTGTAGTATAGACTGTGGAAACAGAGGCTTCTGAAAACTATGAGAATCATTATGCAATGAAAATCATTGTGTCTGTAAAACATACCAATAGACATGATTATGGCAATAACGTTAATTGCAGTTATGTGCTATTCACTTACAAGCAGTTCTAAAGATATTTACTTGCATGCTTTCATATTACGGTCCTAGAAAAACTCAGAATTTACTCACACTGCTGTCCTGCGGCAAAACGAGGGTATAGTGATCACACCAGTAGATGGTGAAATATGTCCCTAAATAAATTGGTCCTGCTGGAATAATTGCATGAAACTTATGTCTGTAAAACCTCAGTGAGGTTTAAACATGCACGGTAAGGCAGATGATATCTTTGGACATTTCAGTGTGGATGATGACTACCTCATAGCCTGATTTAACAAACATTAAGCCTCCTTTCCACAGCACACGACATTTGTACAAGATTGTCGCATTTCTCCCTCTCGCGGCAGGTGTGCTTAACTTTCAAACTGGTCGTGCAGCAACTGTTACCTTGACATGTTCACCATGGTAAAGTTAATAATTTGAATGAATATAATGTATAATGTATGAATACATCGTCACAAATCAGATTACCCCCTAAATAAAAACAGTAGGTTTTATGGGGCTAATCACGTAAATAATGGTTTAATAATTATTTCTGCCATAATTATTATGAACCACCATTTTACATAAATTATGTTGAAGAATAATGTCAAGGTTAACAAAATATAGGTAATTCTGACCTCGCACCGAAAGATCACATCCGGTCGATCGTTTGCACACGGCCTGGTCGCAGAAGTTTAAATATTTGAACGCATCCGAGGCTCAATTTGGATCTGAATTTCCACATACATATGTGATCGGAACTCCAACGGCTCTCGCACTACTTCTAGCCGCAAACCTATATTTACCGTCTTCACCTGAAAATGTATTGATTTATGATGCACGGTCTGCGCCGCTAGAGGAAAGAGCCGCGGTGAAAGGCTGAGCCACTGCGGGAAGTGAAAGAGGCTTGCTGCAGTAAGAACTGAGGAGCGGGCTGGTTGAATGCCTGCTGGTGCTGCGATTCCAGCGCTCAAAGAGTGCCCGGTCTTGATCGGATCAATCGTGGTGTCAAGCGAGGCGAGTTTGAACTTTGCACGGTCTATTGGCCACGACGTGTGGCTTGGCACGAAGAGCAGCTGTCGCGATGACGTTTGATGGTGCTCAACGGCCGTGTTTAATGATCATGGTCAGCAAAGTAGCAGATCTGAAAAATCACCGGTATGGATCTCCTTGTTGGAAGGAAAATTTCGACTGTGATAAGATGACAGACAGCGCGAACCGGGATGCTGAAAACTGTCAATGAACAGAGATAGGTTCTGCTGTTATTTATACCTTGTCATGAGTTGATTACTGATTGGTCTCCACTTGTGTTAATCAGGTTAATGAACTGCGACTGTTCCTCCCGAACTTTGTTATAAAACAGCATGTGTTATGTTTGGGGAAAATGCTGTATTTATAGAAGGGAGCATTTAATGAAGAACTGATCAAATTGAAAAGGCTAAGAATGATAGATAAAGAAAATGTTGGAAAAGATAATAAAATGTAAGACTGGTTTGATTTACAATTAGGAACATGTGGAGCATAGTTTATAACTAAATAGGGAAAGTTTTTAGGAATGGCATTAATGACAGGAGATTTACTATTTTACTGTATACTTCCTATATTGAGGTCACTAGTCAAAGCCACAGTTAAGCAAATTAAATTCAAAGATATCAAAATAATGGGAAATTTATACATAAGGTATCTAAGCTGAAGTTCAACTCTTATAATCTTGTGATATTCAATGTGTGATGTGATTTGTATTTGTATGTGTATGTATTTTTATGCCTTTTATACAAAACTGTGATAACCAGGCAAATGCTGAACCAATTGCACATTCGTGCTTTTAACAATGTTTACTATTAAAGAGGGGTTAGGGAGACTGGATCTTTTACTCACTCCTTGTCAAATTAGGAGAGAGATGTTTGGTCCAGTAATCCCTCAGAGTGGAATTTCATAATCTAGTCACTGGGGATAATACAATGTGACTTATTTAGTCAATAGGTAGTGTAAATAATATGACTGGATTATGGAGTAGCACTCTGGATAAGAATAATCAAATGTGAGACTTATTAAGTCTCAAAGGGGAGAATATGTGGAAGATTTTTATTAGTAAGATTTTAATCAATCAAGAATAATCAATGTGAATCAAGCCATTTTTGTTGCTAGTTGTTTTTCCATTATAATCCTATAGGTAATGGAGAGAAAGTTGCCTACACCCTGGAATTTACAGAACTGATGAGAAACATATGGCCAGAAACGGCCTTTCGTTATACAAAAACAAGTAGGGGCCCTCCTCCCTAGGGAGGGATCAAAATTGCATGCATAAGGAAAAGTTTGACTATTTGGAAACGCCCTGTATAGGGTATATAATGAGATGCAACCTAGCATTTCGACAGAACTTCTTGCAACAAGCTCTCGACTTTGTTTTGCTTAAAATAAAGTCTTTTCTTCTGAGAGAAAAATCCCTGACTGAGTTTGATCCTTGGGAGAACCGGCAAAATACACCACACCCACATCCCTCGGCTCCGCCCCATTCGTCACATACCCCCATCGCCCCTCGCAGGCCGGGGGGTACTCCCGAGACTGTGCTCTACCACCCCCCCTCCCTCCGGGGGGGACCGCTCACGGTGACCTGCGGGAACCTGGCGGTAGGACAGATGAGGCGAGAGAAAAGGAGATGGAAGGAGGAGTGAAAGACGAGAGAGGGGAGAGAAAAAAAAAATTACGGTTCCCAGACACACTGCTGCTCAGCCCTCCACCAGCTGGGTGATCTCCTCCGCGGTGCCTGGCGGTGGCACTGGACGGCCCTCGGCGGACGGTATGACACTCCTCCGCCGCCCGGTGGACGGCAACGGCTCCTCCAGTTTTGGGCACCCGGCAGGAGTCCCCCGTTCCCTGAGGCTCTGGCCCCCTGGCGAATGGCGCCGACTCTTCCACTCCCTCAACGGATGGCAGCCGCCCCTCCACATCATGGGCAGCCGGCAGCGAGCTCGCCCGTCCCCGGCAACTCACTCCAGCCCACCGCCTCGAGCGTCCATGGCGGCACACTCCCTGGCCTGCTCGATGGCTCAGTGGATTCACCACAGTGGCGAGGGATCTTCAGCAGCGTGTCCCTCCTTCTCCCGGGTTTCGGCACCAATGTAACAATAAAAACGCCATAATCATCGGGAAGGAGGAGGCGGGAACCGGCGGACAATCAAAATGAAACTTTAATTACAAAAATAAACACAAAACAGCGCATCAGCCCCTCATGGACGACTAAAGCGCACAAATAAAAACCAAACATATAATAAAGCCCAGGCCTGGTCCTCTCTCGTCCGTCACTGTCGTCGCTCTGGTTTTACATCCCTCCATCTCCTCCGTGGGACTCGAGACTGGTGGGTCAAGCAGGTGTCGCTCATTTCCCAATCACTTCACCAGCCTCGCTCCGTTCCCACGTCCCTCGGCCCCGCCCCAGTCGTCACACCATGATCATTAAGTAATGATGCTGATTTGTGCTGATTTGCACTCAAACAGATGATAATCGCGCAGATACATTCACATTCAACATAAAACACACTCTCACATACAGTATATAAAAACTGTTGAAAAATAAAAGAAACAAAGAAAAAAGACGATCGCTGTAAGCTCCGCCTCCATCAGCTGACAGGTGCGTCAGAGCACGTCACGAAGGAGCGCCAAAATTCAAATAAACTATCTTCCGCCTATTTTTCATTAATTCTTTTTTCCGGTGGATCGCCTCATTCTGTTTGTGACACTGTACGCTGCAGAACCATGCCGTGTTTTTACTACCAAGATGCAGTTTCCGACCGTGAGTTATTCCATAACGCACACAAACAGTTCTGTCGCTGAAGAAATGAAATGTAAACAAAGCAATTATGATCCATATTACAACGTTATTGCTTCGTTGGACTAAACGTGCTTCAGGAGATGTCGTTCAGTGGACCCTTACCTTCCTAACTAAACCAAGTATAGGTCTCTGCAGGAAAGTAATGGGAGTTACGAGATCAAGGTGTTTTTACACCATGATACCTGATTGGTTGATGTAATAGTGACGTTAGGTTTAGGGGTGGGGTTGGGTAAGGGTAATCATTTAGATTGCATGATTCAGAAACACCCAGCAGTTTCAAAACACCCACATGGTGATAAACGCCCACTTTTGCTCCGCAGAGACCTAAGTCTCAACTAAACAGCTGTGGATGTGTTTATGACTCGTTATTACGACGGATCTTTCGTAATTCATGTTTGTATGAGTACTGCTTACACAAATGTAGCAAATACAGTCTTTATAAGCTTTCCATTGAAAAACAGCGATCTGTGGTCGATGATTGAGGCTTAGATCTTTATAATGATACATAGATTGTTAAGATTAAATTTGTCCCGTTTCATTTAATCTAGTCATAAACGCTGACACGTGCAAGTTGAGGGGCGTACAAGATTAGGGCATCGGGGTGCAGGCTAAGAGGTTAAATGATGTTGAAAATATGTCCACTGAACACGTTTTGAACTAGTTTTTATCTTGTAAGTAGGTTCTGTGAACGTTTAAATCAGACGTAAAGAAGACGTTAATAAAGACGTCATAAAAACTTTCATTCTGGCTCCTCAGTGGACATCTTTTCAATGTCTGCAAAGACATAAAAAGATGTCCACAAGATGTCCACTGGACATAATTTGCCCACTGGGATACAGCTGGGCAGACTGGACTGATTTCTTACTGTTTAGTGTTAATCATTTAACTAAGTTACAGTTATCTGAAGAATATGGTCACAGGAAAATAGGTTTTATTAACTGGCAATTTTCTTCTTTAAGTGAGTATACAGAAATCCTTCACCTTCATAACATTTACAAATGGTTTTGCCCTTTTTATGCTAAATTTTTTGCTATCATGTGACTCAGATCTGTTTTTGTCATGACAGAGTGAAAAGCACAAACTGCATGGAATCTGATCTATTTGATTCTGATTTGTTCCTTCTTCTCTTGGCTCTCAACAGAGACAGAGGCTTGCTCTCTCGTCTCGTCTCGCCTATTGTCTAATACTTAAGATACTCTCTCTGCACTGCTCTCAAATCTGAAAAAGCATGGATTTGATAAACTGGTATCTCAACACAATTGACACAATCTTCTCGACAAGAAGTTTGGGTTCGGGGGAACATGACTGCCCTGCCGTGACGTTCGCAGCTGACTACACGATGGACAAATGGGAGAAGTGGCGGGTCGTGTGTCTGGCGGCCCTTTTTCGTGGAGGACATTGAAGATGTCTACCTATTCAGAACCATGATAACAGGTCTTCTGCTGATTGGATTAGGCTTTGCCCTGGGTTATCGAAGAATTCAGAAGACGGGAACAGCTGTCCAAAGCCTCACAAGGCTGCCCGTCATGATTGAAGCAGTGGACAGAGCGGTCAGCATTGAGACTGAGACTATTAACCGCAATATGGATAACATCATGAAGAAGCTCACGGCTTTGGTAAGGCAAATGGATCGATAGTCGTGTAAATTGGAATGCGGCTACTCGCCCCAAGACCAAACAATCCCAATCTTATCTCTTTCGGCTCCCTTAAACAAGCACTGGCCTTGCACTTCAAGCACTTCAGGCCGCTGCTGAAACAACAAAAACAACTCCCGCGGAAGAGCACTGCAGTGAGATCCCCAACCCCCACCACCCCCCCCCCCCCTGCTGATTGTTGAGTGTCTGGGACCTGATCAGGTCTCCATGGCAACTTGCTGTCTCGCTATCACAATCTACGGACTGAGGCACCTAGATTTGAATCCCAGCATGGCGGCTCTCCAGGCCTACAAATACACAAACTCTTACATACATACACACACATATATACGATTATGTGTTCTTGCTGCTGAGGTGTTTTTCCTGTTCTCACACTGTACCCCCAGAGAAGCATGGTCTGGGGGCTGTTGTTTTCTCCTCCCTTCTCTAATGTTATGCTGTATTACTTCCTCCCCTGTACTGCATTTCGTTGCCTTATACCCACATGTGCAATGACAATAAAGTTGAATCTAATCTAATCTAATCTTATATGTGGTACTAAATCTGATCCATGTCAGATGTTTTGCAATGCGACAGCAGTGTGAACGGTCATGTCAGATTTCATGCAGCTTTCACGAAACTCTAGATTGACTTTCATCATAATCCAGCGCTGAAGGAAGACACTGCAAAGATCTTACATACCTGAAGTTATCAAGACAGTAGCCAAAGGTAATCAGTGGAAGTATGATGTGTTACTCACTGTAATAGTGACAACTCTACAAGCAAAACATGAGGGCTTGTATCATAAAGGTAAAAAAACTCTGCTTTCTTTTGTCTTTATTTTCTCATTGCCTGTGCATAATTTTGCTGACTTCAGCAGCAGATCACATTATAGGTATACACATAATCACTTACTTTATATCCTCTGTATTTACTTCTGTATGACAGTGCGTTGCGCAAGTGTTGCCAGATCCACATTTTCACTGCGGAATTGGGATACCTCGTTTTCTGCTGAATGTTTTTCAACTTCGAAGGTTGACGCAACCCCATTAACATGATGTTCATCTCCCTTAACATGATTGGACTAGTTTTGAGAAAGAATTGGGAGGATTTTGTTGTGAAAATCTGGAAACCCTGTTCACGTCGTTCTTTCACACAGTTCAGAACCATAATCTGTTCACACTGTTTTGGCCACATTTAAAGAAATAATTTGAACAACTATACAAAAAAAAAAACTGCATCTGAGAAAAACAATCAGAATTGAGCACTAAGGTTTGAATTGTGAACGTAGGCATATAGACACCCAGCAGTGTTAATTTGACACTGCATGCACTGATTTCACTTTCCTGCTGAAACATGCCCCTCAGCCAGACTGAGTGGCAAAAGAGCTGCTGCATGAATGGATTTAACGGGAGAAACTGCAAAAACGCAAGTGAAACAAACAATAATCTGTTTAATCTAAATGTCATTGAACTCGATATAGTGTTCCTTAGCGAAGATGCAGCCAGGAATCTTGCTTCCGGACAGTTATATGTGCCTAATTTCGACACTGGGGAAATATGTAAAGGGCAATTGCCTGTGAATGTTTTATTTAAATACACAATAGGTTGGTCTAAATCTGGGTGATCACTTACATCAATGTTTTATATATATATATATATATATATATATATATATATATATATATATATATATATATATATCATCATATGGTCCAGCCCCAAAACTTATGTAGTTTTGTCAGTTTATTTAAGAAAAAGTTATGCAGAATATAAGATATAAGATAAATATTTAATTGATGAGTTGTCAATACGATAAACAACAATACAATATACAGAGTATGATTTTACAGCAAACATCAACATACTGACATAAACTGCAAATCTGTGTTTCGCTGCCTGGAGGCCATTTGTTTCTGTGAATTGCAGCAATTAATTTGCTTCTCTCTAAACAGGCTGTTTAAAGGCTTAACAGAACAGAGCAAAGCAGATACCATTAGTGTACTTATGATATTTAATTGTACCAACATTATTCAAAATAAAAGGATTCTGATTCAATGAGGAATATCAGAAAGCAAACTCCTGACTGTGGCAAGAGGAGGAGTTTGAGATGGAGGATAAATCAAAATTATTAATATCATTACTATAAAGGGCGGAGCCTGATGTGGTCACACCACTTACACCGCCCAAAGGATGGCCCTGCACAAGGTGAATGCTGATTGAGGATTTGAGAACATTTATGTCATTTAAACTAGACTAGTGATGGGTGAGAAGAACAAAGGGGGACGTAAGAACCGCAAGAAGAATTGCAAGATTAAATGCAAATGCATTCGTAAGAAACATCAACCAGATGTCGATGTGGATGTAGCAATAAGTGATTGTCCTGCATCCGATTACACTGACAGTGATCGTTCTGGATGTGATTGCACTGACTGTGATCCTTCTGGATGTGATTGCACTGATTGTGATTGTTCTGGATGCAGTGATTGTTTTTATTCAATCTGCTGTGATTTTCTGGCATCATGCATTTCTTGTTGTTTTGATGGGTAAGTAACATTATTTTTAAGAATCATTAAAGGTATATATTTTTTAAAGCATCATCAAACAAATTTCTGTTTCCTTTATCCCTTGTGAAACTGAGAAACTGTGTATATTAACAATGAAAGTAACATGTAAAGTGATATAGTTTAAACTGGACTTTTAAATGAGCATGACTAACAATAATAATATAGAGAAACACATTGTACTGCAAATAAATAAAAATATATATAGAGTGAGCAGGAGAGAGAGAGAGAGGGACAGAGAGAGAGACACCATTGCTAAATTGTTGGGTAACACTTTAGAATAGGTAACACTTGTTAACTAGTAACTATCACAATTCTCTCAATAAATTCTTAATTTGCTGCTTATTAATAGTAAGTAAGGTAGTTGTTAGGTTGAGGTATTGGGTAAGATTAGGGATGTAGAATAAGGTCAAGTAGAATAAGGCATTAATACGTTCCTAATAAGCACTAATACATGGCTAATATTCTAGTAATATGCATGCTAATAAGCAACTAATATGTGTTACCTATTCTAAAGTGTTACCAATTGTTGATATTGTCTAATGTTTATGCTTATTTTCTTTTTTTCTTCTTTTTTCAGAGATGAATAATCTGTCCTGGGTAAACTGATTCCTGGAGGAGATGCTGCAGTCAGAGGTCTCCTGAACAGCTTCATCCAAAACAAAGCCAACAGCAATAAATATCATCTTTAATGTCATTAACAAATGTTAGTTAAACAAAATAAAAAAGACAATGTTCTTTGTACATTTACACAGTTGCAGCCATTAAACTAAATAGAAAAATGAAATAAAAATAATCTCTTGAGTAGTAATGATTGATTTCAGTCAGTGTGTGAGAAAAAGAGGAATTAGTTTAGTTCCTTTAAACCTTAATTAAAATATCCCCCAAATTTTGTTTTGAAAATAAGACCATTGAAACAGAAGTTACTTGTTCGTTTCTTGTTTAGTTTAAAAAGATGAAGTGAAGTTGAAGTTGAATGTAGATCAGCTGGTTTCTGAGACTGTTTTGCTTGCGGCTGTTATTCAGATTGCACTTGACATCGGTGGGGGGGGGGGGGGGGGGGGGGGTCCAGAAAGCTGGTTATGTGACATACCAGGGTATGTTTGAGGATAAGCGAGCAGATAACCTCAGCTTTAGGTAACTCAGAGGTTACTTTCAGGGTTTTTACTGTATGCTCTGTGAAGATAACCTGTTCCGGAGCAGCTTCTGTTCCAGGGTTGGTTTGTTTCAGGTAGGACACTAAGCATGGCATGCATTTTGATGACGATCCTGTGGACGTAGTAGCACAGATTATACAAGGTTAAGTCAAGTCACCTTTATTTATATAGCGCTTTAAACAAAATACATTGCGTCAAAGCACTGAACAACATTCATTAGGAAAACAGTGTCAATAATGCAAAATGATAGTTAAAGGCAGTTCATCATTAAATTCAGTGATGTCATCTCTGTTCAGTTAAAGAGTGTCTGTGCATTTATTTGCAATCAAGTCAACGATATCGCTGTAGATGAAGTGACCCCAACTAAGCAAGCCAGAGGCGACAGCGGCAAGGAACCGAAACTCCATCGGTGACAGAATGGAGAAAAAAACCTTGGGAGAAACCAGGCTCAGTTGGGGGCCAGTTCTCCTCTGACCAGAAGAAACCAGTAGTTCAATTCCAGGCTGCAGCAAAGTCAGATTGTGCAGAAGAATCATCTGATTCCTGTGGTCTTGTCCTGGTGCTCCTCTGAGACAAGGTCTTTACAGGGGATCTGTATCTGGGGCTCTAGTTGTCCTGGTCTCCGCTGTCTTTCAGGGCTGTAGAGGTCCTTTCTAGGTGCTGATCCACCATCTGGTCTGGATACGTACTGGATCCAGGCGACTGCAGTGACCTTCTGATCTGGACACAGACTGGATCTGGTGGCTACGGTGACCTCGGAATAAGAGAGAAACAGACAAATATTAGCGTAGATGCCATTCTTCTAATGATGTAGCAAGTACATAGGGTGTTATGGGAAGTGTTCCCGGTTCCGGTTTACCTAATTAATGCAGCCTAAAAATCCTTTAACGGATTTGGATATTAAAAGCATATTAGTATGTTATGTGTAAGCCAGGTTAAAGAGATGGGTCTTTAATCTAGATTTAAACTGCAAGAGTGGGTCTGCCTCCCGAAAAATGTTTTGATATTGATATATGAGTTTAGAGAACGTAGCGGACGTAGAGGATTATAATATAAAAGGAGCTCATTCAAATACTGAGGTGCTAAACCATTAAGGGCTTTATAAGTAATAAGCAATATTTTAAAATCTATACGATGTTTGATAGGGAGCCAGTGCAGTGTGGACAGGACCGGGCTAATATGGTCATACTTCCTGGTTCTAGTAAGAACTCTTGCTGCTGCATTTTGGACTAGCTGTAGTTTGTTTACTAAGCATGCAGAACAACCACCCAATAAAGCATTACAATAATCTAACCTTGAAGTCATAAATGCATGGATTAACATTTCTGCATTTGACATTGAGAGCATAGGCCGTAGATCAGATGATAAGAGCAGATCATTTGTAACTCTAAGGAGAGCAGTCTCAGTACTATGATACGGTCTAAATCCTGACTGGAAATCCTCACATATACCATTTTTCTCTAAGAAGGAATATAATTGTGAGGATACCACCTTTTCTATTATCTTGGACAGAAAAGGGAGATTCGAGATTGGTCTATAATTAACTAGTTCTTTGGGGTCAAGTTGTGTTTTTTTTGATGAGAGGCTTAATAACAGCCAGTTTGAAGGTTTTGGGGACATATCCTAATGACAATGATGAATTAATAATAGTCAGAAAAGGATCTATGACTTCTGGAAGCACCTCTTTTAGGAACTTAGATGGTATAGGGTCTAACATACATGTTGTTTGTTTAGATGATTTAACAAGTTTATACAATTCTTCCTCTCCTATAGTAGAGAATGAGTGGAACTGTTCCTCAGGGGGTCTATAGTGCACTGTCTGATGTGATACTGTACCTGACGGCTATGGTTGCAATTTTTTCTCTAATAGTATAGATTTTTAGAAGTAAAGTAGTTCATAAAGTCATTACTGCTGTGATGTTGGGAAATGTCAACACTTGTTGAGGCTTTATTTTTCGTTAATTTAGCCACTGTATTGAATAAATGCCTGGGGTTATGTTTGTTTTCTTCTAAAAGAGAAGAAAAGTAATCGGATCTAGCAGTTTTCAATGCTTTTCTGTAGGATAGGTTACTTTCCTGCCAAGCAATACGAAATACCTCTAGTTTTGTTTTCCTCCAGCTGCGCTCCATTTTTCGGGCTGCTCTCTTTAGGGTGCGAGTATGCTCATTATACCATGGTGTCAAACTGTTTTCCTTAACCTTCCTTAAGCGTAAAGGAGCAACTGTATTCAAAGTGCTAGAAAAGAGAGAGTCCATAGTTTCTGTTACATCATCAAGTTGTTCTGATGTTTTGGATATGCTAAGGAATTTGGATACATAAGGAAGATAACCTAAAAAGCAGTCTTTTTTGGTAGAAGTGATGGTTCTTCCATACTTGTAACAAAAAGTAGAATTTACAATTTTGGCTATATGAAGTTTGCACAGAACTAAATAATGATCTGAGATATCATCACTTGGCTGAATAATTTCAACACTATCAACATCAATTCCATGTGACAGTATTAAATCTAGAGTATGATTTCGACAATGAGTAGGTCCTGAAACGTGTTGTCTAACCCCAATAGAGTTCAGAATGTCTATAAATGCTGATCCCAATGCATCTTTTTCATTATCAACATGGATATTAAAATCGCCAACTATTAAAACTTTGTCTGCAGCCAGAACTAACTCAGATGTAAAATCACCAAACTCTTTAATAAAGTCTGTATGGTGCCCTGGTGGCCTGTGTACAGTAGCCAGTACAAACATAACAGGGGATTCATCATTAACATTTGTTTCTCTGGATAATATTATATGTAGCACCATTACTTCAAATGAGTTATACTTGAAGCCTGCCCTCTGAGAAATCCTGAAAACGTTGTTATAAATTGAAGCAACACCTCCCCCTTTGCCTTTTAGACGCGGCTCATGTTTATAACAGTGATCTTGGGGGGTGGACTCATTTAAAATAATGTTATCATCAGGTTTTAGCCAGGTTTCGGTCAAGCAGAGCCATCTATATTATGATCAGTGATCATATTATTTACAAAAAGTGTTTTCGTAGAAAGGGATCTGATATTCAATAAGCCAAGCTTTATCATTTGTTTATCCATATTGCATTTGTTTTTTATTTGTTGAACCTCAATTAAATTGTTAATCTTAACTTGCTTTGGACGTTTTTTGTATTTTCTAGTTCGGGGAACAGACACAGTCTCTATAGTGTGATATCTAGGTGAAAGAGTCTCTATGTGCTGAGAATTAACTGACCTCTGTGACGGGAGGCAGCTAGCAGATGGTCGGTTTAGCCAGTCTGTCTGTTTCCTGACATGGGCCCCAGACTACAGGAGCACTGAGCAGCATAGAGCGCCCTCTGGCGGCTGTAGATGGTAGTGTTTTCTCTTGGTTCATTTCTCTCGATTCATGTCAAATTAATTTTGATAAATAAGTCGCACCTGACTATAAGTTGCAGGACCAACCAAACTATGAAAAAAAGTGTGACTTATAGTCAGGAAAATACGGTAATTAATTTCATATTGTTTCTTATTGTTTTATTTTTTTTTTCAGAATCAGAACCATGCTGCCCTAACTGGTGCCCAAAGCCACACAGTTAACCCTGCCACCAGCAAGATGCAGCAAACCATCGACAGTCTCTTTGAGAAATCTAAGAAATTAAATTCTTAATGCAGTGTTAATGCTTAGTACACTGAAAAAATGGCAATGGGCAGATTGTTCAATTTGCACAAATGCATTTCATATTTCCTACATGATTATTTTGTTTCTCATCTAAACATATTTTAGTCTTGTGCCATTCATTTAATGCTGACGAATGTTCAACCTGTTAGAAATAATCATGTTTAAATTATATAAATTTGTTGGGTTTTCTATGGAAACTCCGCCCCCTGCGCATACGCAAAAGAAAAACAGTTCGCCATTTTCTCTCTTGCTTTGGATGCTTTGGATGGTGTAAGCTGCAAGTTATCGTGAAACGCTAAAGCCTGAAGGTAATTAACATTTTGAACTGAAATGCTAGTGAGAATCAGTTAGTAGTCAGTTTTTAAGGTATTTTCACTGAGGTAAACGTTTTTATGTAAGTTACTTTAACGTTTCTGATTTCATGGAAAGACAAAAGTTAGTGTGAATGTTTAACAGTAACAGTTACCTGTTTAACATGACTTTTATTAACATTTTTCAAATTGTGTACATTCCTTAAGGCATATGTATTCATATTTTATTCTGTGTATGACAACTAATTATCTTCAGGGAGGGATGGCGCCAAATACTTTTGGGTGGTGTAACGCTAGGGGATATAACGTTACTTACAGAACGTTTAGGCCGTCTGGCTGAACTATGTATCTTTTAAACTTGATCACAAAGAAAATACTTGTTATTTCGAATTCTCTTTTAAAGAAAGTCATTTCACTCGGCCCCTTAATTGCAATGAATGGAAAAATCATTTTCGGTGTGCCAACGGGGTGGGGGAGGGGATGTTACAGAACATAATCGACTTAAATTGGGAAATACCGAAAAATCATAAAATGCATGCCACACTCAAATTTACTGTCATATTTCAAATCCGCACTAAAAATCTTATATGGTCTTGTGTTTTATGCTGGAAAATAGTGATTTCCGGTTCGCGAACGAATCGTTCAATTTAATCGGTTCTTAGTGAATCGGTTGAACCAGTTCACCAAATCGAATTGAATCGTTTGAAACGGTTCGTGTCTCCAGTAAGCATTAATCCAGAAATGATTTAAGCTGTTAACTTTTTTAAGGTGGCTGACACTGAGTCAGAATAAACCAATATCCCGGAGTAATTCATTTACTCAAACAGTACACTGACTGAACTGCTGTGAAGAGAGAACTGAAGATGAACACCGAGCCGAGCCAGATAACGAACGAACACGCCCACTGCTGGAGCAGTTCTCGTTCTCGAGTCAAGAACTGGTTGCATCGGTTGTCGGATCATCAGTACACTGAACTGAGAAGCCTAGTCAGTACGAAACACGGATAGCCTAAGATCTATTAAAACATTAACTACTGTTCTCTAATGAAAGCTCATAGTAAACCTTACTGTTACAATAATAATTTATCACATTATTTTTTTAAGTTAAGAAGGAAATGTGCTCAATTCTCTAAAATAATTGACTAGCCTCTACCTCTGAGAAAATGTTATTGCTTTAAAACTATTTGAACTATTTAAAACTATATATACTGCATTTGTTTCTTATATTTTACAGATATGAGATTCATCTAGTCAAGTGCAATTTGACTTGCAAATGCTCTATAGAAGTGGTGAGTATTTTTGTCAATCTACTGCAAATATATTTGATTGACTTTTTTCTATTTTCAGTATTCCTCTCTATTAGGGCTGGGTAAAAAAAAATATTTCTCGATTTTAATCAATTCTCATTTTTATGAACCAAAATCGATTCTTAAATACCAGGAATCTGTTAGTCATCCTGTTTTCAGTTGATGAACGAATGGAACATTGTAGTGCACATCCCATCCAATAACTCACAATAATCTTTGTGCTTTGTTATTATTGATATGAAACAAAGTCACAGATTTCGAATTACTGTTTACTGTTCTGTCCAATCTCATTTTGTCTGTGCATTCTGCTGGATGATGACGAAGCCTTGATCCAAAAATCCACAGGGGAGATGACAGTGTGAATCTACATTCTTAAATTCCGTGACAGATCAGATGACATCGGGATTGTTCTGGAAGGCCAGAACATCTTGCAAGGCTTGGACAACTTTGCGTTAGCTATGGCAATGCTTTTTGGTCTTATGTATGCCTTAAATCTCAACTACCCACCTGAAATGAAAAATACATTTGAGGTACTGCAGAAGATAGTCTTCTGTTTTTTAATAACTTGAATCTGTTCGTTTACTTCTGTAGCACATACATAAAAATGAGTTGTACTCTTAAAAGAAATGCATGAATTTGACTTCTTATGATTTTAAAATTAAAAACAAAAAATGTCAAGGTATGCTTTTGACAACTTGATACTGTTCACCTTTTCCTCTACATCTGTTTGACAGTGTATTTGTCTTAATGTTTGTTTTGTTGCAGTTACTGTATGAATGGTTATTACTGTTCACCTTTTCCACTACATGTTTGTGTCAGGGTTGGCAAGGGAGGAACTCAAGTGCAGACAGGATTCTCAACACGAAGGGTTTATTTACAAAAAGGGGAAAAACAAAACCTACGAGGGGGAAAACAACAGCTAGGGCAGAAACTAACAACCTAACAGGACAGGATTGACATGAAAAAACAAACGCTTAAACACTAACTACAAACAAACACTCACGGTAATACAAATACATCTCAAAGGGGAATACACGGATAAACTTCTCACAAGGGCTGACCAGTAGGAATACATACGAGGTACACAATCACAATGAACCGACGAAAGACAGAGCACACTAGGAGATCTAAATAGGGGAACAATTAAGACACGACAGGTGGCACAGATAGGACAATCACGACACAAGACTAGGATAACAAGGGGGGGGGGGGGGGCAAGGGAACGAGACAACACAAGCACATGGCCCAAAGACAAGGCTATGTGCTTGCACACAAAACACGGGTCTGTCATGATCCTGCCTCAAGACTAGAGAAAAATCAAGGACACGAGGGCAGAATCATGACAGTTTGACTGTGCCTTGTCTTTTACTTGAAGTGATGAATAAATGAAATGAGTAAAGTGATATGAGTACTGATGTGCTGTCATTGTTCATTGACATTTGTTCATGGAATCTAAGCTATTTTTAACTTCAAATATCCACACAGAGAGCTTACTTCTAATAGCACAAAATTTATTGTAACTTTAAAAATAGAATACAGCGATTTGATTCAAGAAATGTGTTTGCTTGTCTTACTGCTTTTAAACTGCAGTAATGTTGCTAATGTACTCAAAACTAGTGGATGTAAAAAAAATATATTTTTTTTATTAAAGTCAGCTTATAGTATTCTAAAACTTAATCAGGTTAGTTTTATTTATTGAAACCTCAGCATATATGAATGCAAAATATAAAAATGTCATGTTAGTTTAACAAGCACAAATTATGTATCTTGAACATATATAAATCAAGTTTATTTAACAAACAAATGATGTATTTTTAACATATAAACATCATTTCCGTTTAACAAGCAAAAAATATGTATTTTGAACATATATAAATCATGTTTATTTAACAAACAAATTATGCATTTTTAACATATAAAAATCAAGTTTGTTTAACAAGCCAAAATTATGTAGCTTTAACATGTGTAAATCATGCTGCGTATACCTAACTTTATTATGTGCAACCGATGTACATATTTTTTTATGTTAATCCAACAGTTTTTTTTTTTCAGTGTATACTGAGAAGAGTTTCAATTTGCATGACTTCATTACTGATGGAGTACATGCATGACAATTTTAATTAGTTGCTTCATGACTGTTCTTGAGTTTTTCAAAGAGCCAGATATTCAATCTCATTAAAAAAAAAAAAAAATAGGAAGTTGATGTGATTCTTTAGGGTCTTAATGTAAATACTGTAACATAGTTTGTTTAAAATTTCTCAATGTTAATGTTAAAAACACCTTTTTTTACCCTGTCAAAAACAGCTCTTTTCAAAACCGGCTGGTTTTGTGGGATTCTCCTTTAATGCTAATGATCTCTGCTGACTCCGCCCCTTTCTTCTGATCTGCTCTCTGAGAGACTGTTTACTTTAGCCACATTCATAGTGAAACTTGCTAATTAGCACACTGCTGGAGGCTGGGTCATGAAGGATTCACACGAACATAAACACATTTAAGTAGATCAAGGGCACATTTCTTTCATTTCTCTGGCTTAGATGTTGAGAGTAAATAACTACTGCTATGTTCATTATTACATCCAACAACAAAACACCTCAATCACTTAGAAGTCATGCTCATCTGCATCTCGGACTGATGATGGCTCACTCAGGGTGGGTCTGAGGTAAGACACAAGTCCAGTCTGTGCTGAAACTCTGCTGTCAATCAAACAATCATGGGAGGGGCCTCCGACCATGTGACATCACACGGTCAGACGGCTTAATTTGAGAAAGGGGAAAACATTTAAAAATATTACAGAAAACCACTTGGTGTTTTTTTTATCATTATCATTATTCATTATCATTATTTTATCGTTACAGTGGTGCCGAAGCCCAGGAGAAGGAGGGACGCGCTGCTGAAGATCCCTCGCCGCTGTGGTGAATCCACGGTGCCATCGAGCTGGCCAGGGAGTGTGCCGCCATGGACGCTCGAGGCGGTGGGCTGGAGCGAGTTGCCGGGGACGGGCGAGCTCGCTGCCGGCTGCCCATGATGTGGAGGGGCGGCTGCCGTCCGTGAGGGAGCGGAGGAGTCGGCGCCGTTCCCCAGGGGGCCGGAGCCTGCTGCCTCCGTGAAGGAATCCGGAGGGGCAGGGAACGGGGGACTCCTGCCGGCTGCCCAAAACCGGAGGAGCCGTCGCCGTCCACTGGGCGGCGGAGGAGTGTCATGCCATCCGCCGAGGGCCGTCCAGTGCCACCGCCAGGCACCGCGGAGGAGATTACCCGGCTGGTGGAGGGCCGAGCAGTAGTGCGTCTGGGAGCCAGATTTATTTATTTTTTTCCTCTCTCCCCTCTCTCGTCTCTGTCACTCCTCCTTTTCTCTCGCCTCGTCTGTCCTACCCCCAGGTTCCCGCAGGTCCCCGTGAGCGGTCCCCCCCGGAAGGGCCTGCGAGGGGCGATGGGGGTATGTGGCAAGTGCCGTCATTGCTACACATGGCCCAGCTCTGGCTGAAAGGGTACATGCCTTTGCCGACAGGAGGCCAGCAGTGCTATGTTACATAAAGGGAAGTCCTTGATAACTTTACAGGGGAGGTGTTGGAGAGACTTTAAGACTGTTAGGTTCTGATCAGGTAATGGATGAGTAAACCCCTGACCTGGGTGCCGGTCAGAGCACCAATAATGAGGAGACAGGTGATTAGCTTTCAATTGGTGTATTCATAGAGAAAAGGAAGGTCCACAGATGTACAAAGGTGAAGATAGTCTGCAAAAATAAATACAATATAGAGATATATATTAATTTACTGTTACATAATGAAACCAAAGCATTCATAATTATTCACATTGGCATTTCTCTCCTGTACAGTTAAATGAAAGGAGACCAGATATTTCACAGAAAACACACAAGTCATGAGTGATCGTTTGTCCCTATGAACATAAAGCTCCCATATATGGATAGAATCATGGCGCATATGAATAACATTTACATAAACAGAACGCGAATCACTCATCACTGTAGCAATCACTGCTAACACAAATATAAATAAAATAGGCTTACTTTGTGGTCAGTGACTAACAGCTTGACATTAAATCTGCAACAATCCCCACAAAGAAACTGGAAGCATCACCCTTGCAACTGATGGCTTGGACAGATCACACAAACACAGCAAACAGCGGCAACTCAGCAAAATACACGGCCCCCTAATGTCGTACTATATTATAACAATTCCGTTTTCATAATAAAAGTCCCTCTTACAGGAGCCTTTAATACAGGAGGGGTATAAGAAATACTGGAAAAATGTGTTTATAGTTTAATAAGGTTTTTGTGACATTGGTATATAGAAGGGTACTTGTTCATTTACTAATAGAAGCCAGTAAACAATTGAGTTACTAAACTGGGTATTTTGTTATTATTCAGAACTTTTATTGTTCTAATGTTCTGTTCTTTGTTATTTTGGTTATTATTAAAGTTTTCTTCTTTGGAAAAAAGGGAATATGTGGTATAGTGAGACACATGTATGGACAGTAGGTGTCGCTTATATGTCAGTGGGCACAGATATGTCATGAGGAAAATGAAAGTAAACTAATAATAAAGATAGTTGAAAGCACACAGCTTGAGATCCTGAAGTTCATTACTGTGCAATACACAACAGAACTTGTGGGCACATATCCAGACCAGTCTCAAGATTTTTTTCAAGTTTGTAGGTGTCCAGGTACAGAAACCGAATTAGAGCCCTGCACGGGCCTCAAATCTAGGCCCGAGTCCGGCCCTGGCCCGAGACACTCAGGCCCTAGCCCGACCCGTGTCCCACAGCTCATCAGAATTATCAGCCCGAGTCGGACACGAGCCCGTGTTTTTATTTATTTATTTATTTTATTACACAGCGGAAGCCTGCCCTATTTGCAACAATTAAAAAATTGGTCAGATTTGTGTTATGTTTCTTTTCATTTCTTTATCAAGTTAATTTAGAAAAATGTTTGCAGCATTTTTTTTAAATGACGATTAACGTTAAACAGCCGAGCCGACAGCGAGTAGCCTAAAACATATTTAATCAATTAAGCCTCTCAAATTAACGCTAATACTTTACTTGGCTACAATAAAATCCATATATAAAACACTTCAAGCATATCACACAGACAGTTAGTTTAATACATTTTTATTTATCAAACCACAGTGAGTAAAAAAAAAAAAAAAATTGAAACACTGAGGCAGGCTCGCAACAGCGCTCGCAAACGAAATGAGAAATAGCCTACAATCTAAACAAATTAAATTAATTAAAAACAAACTCGCAGGTTATCTTACCTCAAAAATTCTTTTTCCATCAGTTTCCAACAGTTAAACGAAAATAAAGTCCAGTCAAATGAAAAGTTAGAACAGTCTCTTACAGAGCATTGTGGAGAAAAAGAATAGGCTCCAGAGTGGAAGGTTTTAACCCCGTCCTCCTCTCTTCCCGCTGCGCTGAAGACACGTTCGCTGCTCCTGGCGGGACACTAAACACAGAGCGAGCCAGTCTTGACAGTCGCGGTAGCAGGGTCTCGTGCTGTTTACATTTACATTACTTTAGAGGCCTATAATAGCTACTACTACAATAAGTGAAGTATAATCGTGGGTCGCGCTGACGGAAAAGCGTAAGTGCGCGCGTGCGTGCGTGAGACTGTCATGTCAGTATGTCAGTTTAATTATAACAGGTTGAATTATCAGATTCTGAAAGTTATGAGGTTATATCTTTCTATGTTTGTTTTTCTATCGACGACGTCAACTTCTCATTTTTTTTATTTAATGTCTAAAAATATAAATAGAAGGATAACCCGAGGCCCGGCCAGCATGTGAGCTATAACGTGAAAATTGGCCCGAAGCCCGGCCCTAGGGGCATAAATAAGTCGGGGCCCGTCGGGCTCGGGCTGAAATGCAGGGCTTTAAACCGAATAATCCAATGTGAAATAGCACTGCATAGTGTTCAATGTAAAAATGAAATATACAATCAAACCAAAATGTATTCGGACACTGTTAATGAGGTATTCTAGCAGGGCTATTTCATCAAGGGTTTTAGCCCGTTAACAGGATGGTGTATCGATCAGGACACAGGAATGAAGACAAGGAGATGTAATTTCTTCGATTTACTGTATTGAGATCCAGCAGTATTCATCAGAACATTCCAATATCCAGCATTGTCATTATAGTCTGATAAGAAACAAATAAATCACCATTAGGTACTGATTACTATGCAACGTAAATAATAAATCCACACATATAATACAAATCAGGATCATCAAACATAAATATATCAATAAACATTGCTATGTCCCTTTAAACATAATCTACAATTACATAATGAGGATATTAGTTCCTTCACATAATAGCTTCACCTCCTATATCACTGACCAATTTACCTAAACTATATTAAAAAGGGGTTTACAGAAGGAGAAAAGGCTACTGCACAACAGCGTCTGCAAGTGGTCTCCTGAGCACGATATTAACTCTTCTTAATTCAATGTTATAAACGTTACTACGTAATTTAAACATCAGGAAGCTCACATCAGTTAAATAAGTATTTCCTACAGTATTTTACAGCATAAACATTGTTCTATCGCTATACATCTCACTCATCACGCTGGGCATGTTAATGCATTGTAATTCTACAGTATAGAAACACAAACACAACAAATTGACTACTTACTTTCATCATGAACTCAACACATAAATATTGGAAGCTGGATCGTTCATAACAAAACTACACAACACAGGTATGTAGGCTGAACTATGCTGCTGAACTTGAACACTTTCCCGAACTCACTATCACCCTTTATAGACACGTGGTTTTGTTGTGTGTGACGTCACCGCGGCGCCATTTTTGAGGTATCGCTATTGACTGAAACAACCACGATTACAAGAATAGAAGTAAATAATAGAATAAATAACTAATATAACTACTTGGATAATTATCTAGATAATAAGTAAATATAAGTAAATATAACTCGCAAACCTGGAGAAGCAAAAGAAGATTGAGAAAAGGCCATAGCCTACCGAGATAAACTCAATAAAGATGCCAGGGACCGTTATATGAAGAAATTGTCATCCATTCATAACATAGATCCATATGAGCTGACTGTATTAAGTTGCTTAGTTGAGTGCTGACCCCGCATTGCTACCTTCATCCTCAGACATTGTAAATGATCTTGTTTATGGTATAAGCGCATATACCAGTGAACAATTTAAAAACTATAAATCTCTGGAAGCCCACGGACATTTCACCAATGGCTGGGTACAGGATTTATTTACATTCCGACCGAAGGACTGCAACAACACAGTAGTAACAGCAAAGATATGCATTTGCCGTGGGCCAGAAAGCAAGGACGACATGGTAGCCTGTGACAACCAAAACTGCACAAATGTGTGGATTCATCTCACTTGTGTGGGGCTACAACATGCACCTGCCAAGGAAGACATTTGGATCTGTTCTCGTTGTTCCACATAAGCCCAAGCTGCTGTTTCGCATGTTAGATGTTTTCCTTCAAGCAAACACGCTCAGAATTTTGTCAAGGTTATCAAAAGCGTGTGTTGTAGAACATAAAATTCTACAAAAAGGCATGACCTAAAGTGAGTGTCTGCACTTTAATGTTTAAAGTTTAAAAGTTAATTAATGTTAATTCATGTAATGATTACTTGCATTCACAAATATATAATCTATATAATAAATGTATAATATTCTGTTCATGTGCATCAATGATTTGCAGTTATCAATATTGTAATTGTCAAAATATGCAAGAATTGTTTTCATTCTTTCATTGTTTTCATTGCAATAGATTGCAAAAAGGGTTGAAAAACACTACTACACTACAGTTGGACATTGGTTTGTCAGCGCACAACAGATAGTGACAATCTTATCTAAAAATGTGATATCCTCACCTTCACATGGGAGGATAATGTTGATGGGGAATGGTTCCTGTTAAAATGTTATACAGGTCCTTCTCACAAAATTAGCATATTGTGATAAAGTTCATTATTTTCCATAATGTAATGATAAAAATTTTACTTTCATATATTTTAGATTCATTGCACACCAACTGAAATATTTCCGGTCTTTTATTGTTTTAATACTGATGATTATGGCATACAGCTCATGAAAACCCAAAATTCCTATCTCAAAAAATTAGCATATTTCATCCGACCAATAAAAGAAAAGTGTTTTTAATACAAAAAAAGTCAACCTTCAAATAATTATGTTCAGTTATGCACTCAATACTTGGTCGGGAATCCTTTTGCAGAAATGACTGCTTCAATGCGGCGTGGCATGGAGGCAATCAGCCTGTGGCACTGCTGAGGTGTTATGGAGGCCCAGGATGCTTCGATAGCGGCCTTAAGCTCATCCAGAGTGTTAGGTCTTGTGTCTCTCAACTTTCTCTTCACAATATCCCACAGATTCTCTATGGGGTTCAGGTCAGGAGAGTTGGCAGGCCAATTGAGCACAGTAATATCATGGTCAGTAAACCATTTACCAGTGGTTTTGGCACTGTGAGCAGGTGCCAGGTCGTGCTGAAAAACAAAATCTTCATCTCCATAAAGCTTTTCAGCAGATGGAAGCATGAAGTGCTCCAAAATCTCCTGATAACTAGCTGCATTGACCCTGCCCTTGATAAATCACAGTGGACCAACACCAGCAGCTGACATGGCACCCCAGACCATCACTGACTGTGGGTACTTGATTCTGGACTTCAGGCATTTTGGCATTTCCTTCTCCCCAATCTTCCTCCAGACACCCTGGCACCTTGATTTCCGAATGACATGCAACAGTCCAGTGCTGCTTCTCTGTAGCCCATTTCCTGTACACGCCTGTGCACGGTGGCTCTGGATGTTTCTACTCCAGGCTCAGTCCACTGCTTCCCCAGGTCCCCCAAGGTCTGGAATTGGTCCTTCTCCACAATCTTCCTCAGGGTCCGGACACCTCTTCTCGTTGTGCAGCGTTTTTTCCTACACCTTTTTCCTTCCCACAGACTTCCCACTGAGGTGCCTTGATACAGCACTCTGGGAACAGCCTATTCGTTCAGAAATTTCTTTCTGCATCTTACCCTCTCGCTTGAGGGTGTCAATGATGGCCTTCTGGACAGCAGTCAGGTCAGTCTTACCCATGATTGCAGTTTTGAGTAATGAACCAGGCTGGGAGTTTTTAAAAGCCTTAGGAATCGTTTGCAGGTGTTTAGAGTTAATTAGTTGATTGAGATGATTAGGTTAATAGCTCGTTTAGATAACCTTTTCATGATATGCTAATTTTTTTAGATAGGAAATTTGGGTTTTCATGAGCTGTATGCCAAAATCATCAGTATTAAAACAATAAAAGACCTGAAATATTTCAGTTGGTGTGCAATGAATCTAAAATATAATAATATAATATATAATATAATATAATATAATATCTAATATAATCTAAAATATATGAAAGTTAAATTTTTATCATACATTACATATCAGCCAATACAATGTTCCCTGGCAACAATTTTTCAAGAAAACCACTATTTTCTGTAATGTGTTTGTCACTTGTACGGCCACCCCACCCTTTGGATATAAAACAAATAGATCCCTTGGGTGTAATACCTATCAAATACTTCATAGTGTGGTTGTGCTTGTAGCTGGAAAACATCTGAGCACTTGCTTTTAGATTTGATGGTTTCTCTGTGAAAATCTCAAAACAGTCAATGATCACTGCTACTCTGCGTCCAAAGGACTCCACAAATTGGTGAGGCATAATTTTTTGTAAAGTGTCTCTATCTGGCCATATGATGGAACGGCTCAGGTTTGCATACATAAATGACACAATTTCCTGAAATGTTCTGTATACTGTCTTTGGGGAAACACGAAAGAGATGGGCTAGGTGTTGTGCAGGCGGATCCAGTCTGAGGCGCATAAAGGTTAAGAGAAGCATTTGAAATGGACTGAGAACTTTCCTCTTTTGGTCTGACATGAGAGGCACCAAAAAACTTAGCAAGGCCATAAAGGTTCCCGTGTTTGGCAGCCCTGTGTAGTACTTTACTTTATCATCATTGTCTCCAAAAAAACTATCAGACATCCTGTGCTCATCAAGTTCACGTCGCAGCTGTCTATTTTCTTCCAACAGGCAGTTTACTTCTGCACCTCTGTGCACAGTAGGGCTGGGATAAACGATTATTTTTTAAACGATTAATCTAGCGATTATTTTTTTGATGCATCGATTAATCTAACGATTAATTTTTTCAGACCGATTCGATTTCGATTATCTCCCCATTAATTGACTATTAACAATTCATACATGTTGATTTACATATCTGAATGAAAAAAAAACATGAATTCCTCAACATTGCAATATGTTTATTACTCTTAAAATTACAATATAAAAGACTGACTAAGAATGGATTACTTTGCACTTTATATTTAAGACATAGCATTCAATAAAACCTTGAAGGCTTGAAAACACATAGCTTACTGAAACAAGCTTACTGAACACATAGGGCCTAGCTTACTGAAAAAAAGTTCTTCTTTCAGATGAAAATAACAACAACTTGATGTCTAGCATTCTAGCATAGCAGAATGTTGATCCGGCCATCGCGTATATTCAGCGCACATAAGGTAAACGTTTTGCAAACGTTTTTTAGAGAGATAAAAACAGGTCCACGAATCGATGCGCATATTTTGCGTCGACGTATTTTTTGCGTCGACGTCATCGATGACCTCGACGCGTTGTCCCAGCCCTACTGTGCACACATACGTTGCATTCTGTTTGTGTCACTGCCATCCCCTGAGTGTTGTGGCAGTGACAATTTAACAGTGCTGTACTTTTTTTAGACTGCAAGTCACACCGAAGTGAAATTACATTTTTGTGCAAAAACACAGCAAGTAACTTTCAAGCCTTATAAATTGTAAACTTAACTTTTTTTCCATTCTAAATAATGTATTTATGTTGAAATTGCAGTTGAGTAAAGTAAAGTACAAACCCCAAAAATAATAAAATGCTGTAGTGAAGTAAAATAATTATTTTATAGACTTGTATAAGACGATTGCATAACATTTTACAGTATAAACAATAAAATAGTAATGTTAACCCGTTTCTCCCATGATCGCGGTTACATCCGTGCGTTGTTTGGAGCTATCTGTGCCAGAGAATTCATCCAAAACGACTCGTAGATAAAATGTTATATACTTCAAATTTGTCAACGTCACTTTAATGTCTTACCTTTATGAAAATGTCGAGAGCAGACATACATAAACGGAGATATGTTTCCAAAGGTGATGTTTTTGCGTCGCACAGCTCCAACCCAGGCCATCCAATGCATCTTTGTTACGTCCACTACAAGCTGTCCATGACCTTTCTTCAAACAGGGAAAACTAAAAACCTTACCCCACTGTTTAGTTTGTGACCCGTTCTGTCATGAGACTTAATATTGCAGCCTATCAGACAACAAGAACGTACCATTTTACCACATTTAAGACCAACACAATCCTCCCAATTGAACACACTAGCATTGATACCTTACAAATGGCGGCTATACCCATAATGCATTTTGTGTTCCACGAGTGTGACGTCACCTGACAATGAGCGAACCAGGCGACAAAGAAGTCGACCGGAAGTTGAAGTTGGCTGGGTGCCGCCATCTTGTAGCAGAACTATACTTGCGTTAGCATTCCCATTGACTCCCATTCATTTTGGCGTCACTTTGACAGTGAATAACTTTACATCTGAGGCATTTAAAGACTCCGTTTGTCCATTATTTATTTCTAAAGATACACGACAATGTATAAAGGGCTCCATTACCTTCTATGTTACATTATGGCCCCGTAGAAACAGTTTTTGTAAAAATAGGCTAACGATTGCGTCATAACCACTCGACTCTCTGTCGCATTACCGTACAGACAGGAGGAGAAGCCCGCAGGCAATTAACTTAATATGGCGTACTGGCGTTACATTTTAAAATACTATACAAAATAATTAATCAGAATACTTACTCCTGCTCACTCACGCCAAAGAACTCCCCGCTCAAGCTCGCCGTCTCTGCAAGATTAACGATGGCAGTTTGCACGCACAGCTACTAGAAGATTTACATCTGCCAGACAGGTTGCTGACGTCATCAAGCTTCGTTTGAGTCTGCGCGTCAGAGACGGAAGTGCTAAAAAAACGCCAAAAATTGGCTTCACTTGTCTCAATTGAGTTCCAATGGGGTCGCTGTGTCCATTTCTTTTACTGTCTATGGAGGGAACTAGCTACACACTTCCTCCCCGTAACCACCGAAGAAGAGTCTTAAAGCGGCAGGCACCCAGAAACGTCAGAGCCTTTTATACAGACAACTTCAAAATTTCTCACATTATCACAGTTTAATTGCTTGGAAAATAGTAAAAAAAATTGTACAAGAACCCAGAGTTAAACTGTGTCAGAACAAATTCATTTTGATAATGTCAGATCACTTTGATAGAAAGGTGTTCAATGGATTACAATCAACCAAAACTTCAGACAACTGTTAGTATGACAATACACAACTATCAATACTTTGCTGACCAATTACCAAGCAATGCTTAATTTTGTTCAGACTGTGGTGTAAAAAGGTTGCATTAGCAATTCAGGGAAAAACACATAAGCATAAAACATGGTGCTTTAAATGGTGCTAAATAATTTTTGGTCCCAATTGTATTATTATTATTATTAGGGGCCAAGCACCGAAGGTGCGAAGGCACCTATTGTGTTTGTTGGCGTTATTATTCTTCCTCTTCTTCCACCCCACGTCTATGGTAGCCCATAGAACCGATTGCGGGAAAGTTGTATAATTTGGCACACTAATAGAGGACTGTCTGAACATTAACCGTAGCAAATTTGAAGTCTCTAACTCAAACTCTCTAGCGCCACCAATTGTCTAAACTTTCAAAAACCTGATGCTAATAACTCTTGAACCGTAAGCCACAAAATGAAAATTCTTTTTTCCTGTGATTCCTTGGCTCATGCCGAGTCGAATGGACACCGAAATTCAAAAATCGCAAGGTTTAGTTTTTTCGCTATCGTCAATTGTTCGTAAAACCTACTTTTTCGAACTCGTCCTAGGCCGTTGCACCGATTGTCACGAAAATTGAATCAGATAATCTTCAGACCATGCTGGCAAAAAGTTATGGAATTCAAGTTGATTTCTCAAACCGTTTCCGAATAGCTCATGAACGAATTCTTCGAAAAGCACGCAAACGTGAACGTGAGGCTATATCTCCGCAACGGTTTGGCCTATTGAGACCAATCTTGGTGGGTCTTATAACAACCATTCCCTGGGACTACCTGCAGTGTTTCGGCGCTGTGCCCCCTAGTGGTCAGGAGATATGAAAAATGCATGTTTTTGCTCATAACTTCTGAACGGTTTTGCCAAAAATCACAAAAGTGGTGTCTTTAGATTCAGTGCATCATTCCGAGTCGAATGATACCGAATTTTCCCAATTCGGCCATTTTGGGCGTCAGCCATTTTGGATTTAGTTGTAAATTGCTGTATCTTAAGAATGGAGTTCCGTATCGTTTCGCAAATAATTACAAAAATGTCCGGCTCCATGCCCTGAATGTACACAAAAAAATTGGGGGCAGCGCCACCTTGTGGTCAATAGTTATAACGATTTTTTCGAAAAATGCTAATAACTTTTGCATACATTAGCCTATTGTAACAAAGCTGATGTTGATAGATTCCTTGGGTCATGCCGAGAACACCGATACCCTATTTGTCAATTTTGGCAAAATTTCCTGTCCACCATTTTGATTCATGTTGAAAACTTACTTTTTCGAACTCCTCCTAGACCGTTGCTCAGATTTTCACCAAATTTGATTTGGATCATCTTCAGACCATGCTGGCAAAAAGTTATGGAATTTGTGTCGATACACGTAACCATTTTCAATTAGCGTACCAACGAATTTGCTGGAAAGATGCCAAACTGCATCTGAGGCTGTATCTCTTCAAAGGTTGGAAATATTTACACAAAACTTAATATGTGACATTGTCACATCACATTGACCACGCCACATCATTTTGGTCACAGCGCCACCTATTGGTCAAGAGTAATAAACCAATCAATAACCGCTAATTATTACATTTCCAATAATGCTAATAACTTTTGATTGCATTAGCCTATTATCATGAAACATGTCTCAAAATGTTCCTTGGGACATGCCGACAACATACATACCAATTATGTCATATTAAGCAAAACTTCCTGTCCGCCATTTTGATTCATGTTGAAAACCTTTTTTTTTAAACTCATCCTCAACCGTTTGTCTTATTTTCACCAAAATTGAATCAGATCATCTTCAGACCGTGCTGACAAAAAGTTATGGATTTCGTGTCAATAGACGAAACCGTTTTTGTACAGCGCTGCTTCAGATGTCAGGCATCTTCACAAAATGAGTCTGAGGCTATATCTCTGCAAAGCCCATTAGTGGTCTTCCAGTGACATCTAGTGGTCGTAAATGCAATTTATCATACAACACTGTCTCTTTAACCTTTATAACTGTTATATGTTGTCTTAATTTCATTCCAAAGAAGCATACGCAATTTATTTATAATTTCACAGTCTAGATAATAGTACTGCACTGATTTTAAATAACCTAGATATGGCTGACAGTAAAAGAATAGAACAGAATTACAGACACACACAAACATGAAATGTTTAAACTAGTATATTAATACTCAATAAGCATGCTTAAACCCACACACAGATGCACACATTTTGTTATATATATAGATAATTAAAATAAATGATGGGTGATAAAACCTATTGCAAGTCTTCTGTTTTTATGGGCTTCTATGTCATTTTTCAGGTTTCATTGCAATCATAATCTGGCATAATTATAAACATTAGATATATCTGTATGAATAAATTGGTAAACTTTGACTCAATGTGATCTGAAATGCTTGAACAGTAATATTAAATAATAGTAATATACATTTTTTCTAGATGAATCCCTCAACAAGCCCATAAACTGTAATGTTTTAGTCTTTAGTGAGCTCATTAGTGGTCTTCCGGTGACATCTAGTGGTTATAATTGCAATTTTTTATTCAACACTGGGTTTTGAAGCTTTATAAATATTACAGTGTTCTTTTTTACCTAATCTCTGTTAAATTTTGCATGATTGTTTAGAAAAAATACAGATCTAATGCATGTGTGATTATATTACCCCTTTTTTTTGCAGTTTAATGCCATTCACAACAGAAATCTTTTGTTTTTTAGGCCTGTTTAAATGTTATCTAACCAAAGGACAAAATACAACATATTTTTTCAAAGTTATTGATCTAGAGAGTCCTGAGAATATTACTGCAGTGGTTTGATCAAGACTGAACAAAAAAACAGGTGACCCAAAACATTCAAATTCGTGGACCAATTTTATGAAAAAGGCTATAACTCGGGAACAAAATGAGATATCTTCACCAAACTCAGAACTCATATGCATGAACAAAAACTTTAGTCAAATTATATTTTTTTCCATATCTGCCACTTGGTGGCGCTACAGGATGAAAAAAAAACTAAAATGGCTATTACTAAGCAACCGCTGATCCAATCAACTTGAAAATTGGTATGGCCCAATGTGGCATAAGTGTCTATGAGGAATTTCACTTATCTTAAAAAACATGGCCGCCATTGGCCAAACAACTTTAAGCACCTATTTGACAAGGTTAATGGAAGTCGATCGGAACGAAACTCGGTGGGCATGTTCGACTCATTGCCCTAAAGGTCTGTAAGTATTTTGAAAGAAATTGACCACAACATTGTCACCTCCCACAGAACACAACAAAGCGATTTGATTACAGCGCCACCTATTTTCCAAAAATGATAATGCATCATTTTACTGGAGTTTTACTGGCTGTTTCAATTACACTCTTCCAATAATTGCTTTTCTTACTCGTTGCATTTGGTCTGATGCTCCATGCCATGCTTAGCTCCTCGCTGTGGAACTTTTATTAATGATTTTCAGCCATTTCAATTACAATCATGCAATTATTAATTTCATTATTCATTGTTGCATTTGGTCTGATGCTACATATGCTTAGCTCCTGATGTTGCCGCTGGAATGCTTGGCCCCGTGATTGCTGCTTGCAGCTATATTTATTATTATTATTAGTCAATTTCACTAGTAGTCCACTGTATTTAGAATTTTTGGGTATAATATGTCACAGTTCACTTTATTTAGCTGTACTCATTTGCATAAATGTATTATACTGTCCTGCACCTACTAGTGAAAAAAATATATATATGAAATTTTACCTGGTGTCTGAATAATTGTTGGTTTGACTGTGCATTTCTTGTTAAAAGTACAAAGTAATTCAGTCAAGAGCAGTGAGTGATTTTCTTTCTTTCATTTTCTTGGATGAACATTAAAGAAGCTAATAGCTAAATTAGGCGCGGCCACTTAAAGAGACAAAGAATGGATCCAATATAATACAGATCCCATTTTTTCTAAACTGTTTACTTTGACTTAAGACATAGCCGACTCACTTTCTAAGATGGGTATTTTGACATTTTGTATGTATTTGTTAGTGCAAGAGCAAAAAGAGGTAAATTCGGTGTTCAAGTGTTCTGAGACATGTCTCTGCGTGAGTCCTGAACCCAAGAACACTGCAGTGCTGAATTGGGCTCTTTCACATGCTTTTCTGTTTGTTTAAACTGCAATTTGTATTTGTTCGTTCAGATGCAGGAGGAAGTTCGAGGAGAACTTCACAAAGGAAAGCTTGGTTCAGTGTTGCTGTCTGTGAGATGCAGATCTCTGTGTGCGCACCGAACACAGCGCGCGAGTATCCAGCTGATCAGTTGAGCTTTTTCACGTCTCATGTTTTAATGCTTTAAACTATTTTGAATGTGTTTAAATTGACAAGTGGCAAGGCTTAAAAACACCTGAAAATGGTAAGCTTTCGTCACCACAAGCAGCAGTGGCCTATTAACTGTCCTGATCGTCTTTTTAGCCTGGTCTCAGCCAGTAGGTTGAGATCTCCAGCCCCCCCAGCTGTAATAATAATAATAATAATAATTCCTTACATTTATATAGTGCTTTTCTAGACACTCAAAGCGCTTTACATAGACAGGGGGTATCTCCTCATCCACCACCAGTGTGTAGCATCCACCTGGATGATGCGACGGCAGCCATAGTGCGCCAGAATGCACACCACACACACACACACACCACACACCAGATTACTGGTGGAGAGGAGACAGAGTGATGATGCCGATCAGTAGACATGGGGATTTATAGGAGGCCATGATGGTCAGAGGCCAATGGGCGAATTAAGCCAGGATGCCGAGGTCACACCTCTACTCTTTTCGAAAGATATCCTGGGATTTTTAATGACCACAGAGAGTCAGGACCTCGGTTTAATGTCTCATCCGAAGGACGGTGCTTGTTGACAGTATAGTGTCCCCATCACTACACTGGGGCACTAGGACCCATACAGACCTCAGGGTGAGCACCCCCTGCTGGCCTCACTAGCACCTCTTCCAGTAGCAACCTAGTTTTCTCAGGAGGTCTCCCATCCAGGTACTGACCAGGATCAGCCCTGCTTAGCTTCAGTGGGCAACCGGTCTTGGGCTCCAGGGTGATATGACTGCCGGCTAGCTGTGGGCCCCTATAATCGTCACCACCTTTCACCCCACTAGTGACGGCCCTGGTTGGCCGGTCCGAATTCTAGGCACACTTCGTCAACTGAAAATGCCTGCAGGTCCCCGACCCTCTTAACCAAAGCCAAAGCTGTCAGGAGCTGAGTTTTCAATGATAAAAACTTTATCTCTACTGAGAGCAAAGGTTCGAAGGGAGCCTTATGTAGTGCCGTTAGAACCACTGCAAGGTCCCAAGAGGGTGAACTCTTCTGCGGTGCCTGGCGGCAGCACTGGATGGCCCTCGGTGGACTGCACGACACTCCTCTGCCACCCGGTGGATGGCGAGAGCTCCTCCGTGTTCTGCCAGGAGTCCCCCGTTTCCTGATACTCCCCATTCAGGCAGATGACAGCAGGCTCCAGCCCCCTGGTGAACGGCGCCGACTCCTCCGCTCCCTCATGGACGGCAGCCACCCCTCCGCATCTCGGGCGGCCGGCAACGAGTTCGTCCATTCCCAGCAACTCACTCCAGCCCACCACCTCGAGCATCCACAGTGACAGACTGCTACGCCCTGCTCGATGACTAGGTGTGTCAGATAAGGAAGACATACAAAATGTGCAGTGCTGGGGGGTGCCCAGGACCAGGGTTGAGAAGCACTGTAATGCATCATGCTTGCCACCAAACATGGTGACTGAAAAGACATCAGGCCTGGGATTATCAGACAGTAAAAGGTGAGTGCAGTTGTTTACAGTGTGTTTAAGTTGCAAAACAAACGCTCTCCTTGCCATCTTTACGCTCTTGCAAACTGGATGCTCTGATTTCCCCTAAAGTCCTTGTAGCCATGAGAGGTGTGTCCATGTAGATGGGCAAATAAATCTGCATCTTAAGTGGGATGTGGTGTTAACTTAATGTTGTATGACATGTGGCGTTATTTTAAAGTGTGGTGGCGTCTGGCGTTAACTTATCGCCTAACGAGAATTATTAAACACCAGGCAGCGTTATGAAAAAGGTGTTTTAAAATTATTTCAGAATTCTGACCCATTTGGCTTTTCATACATTTGTGCTGAGGTAATGTTCGCCACAATGTTGATCAAGTACAACTGACAACTGAATTTGAGTTGGCTTAGCTGTCCCCATCTCTCTCTCTTTTTTTTCCTATATTTGATAAAGATATTAAAGCAGTTTTTTTTTTAGTTGTTAAAATTCCAAATAGTTTTTAAATATTATTGGGTTCCACTGTTCCCACCAATCCTTGGACAAATTAAAATTACCGTGAAGATGAAAGCATGTTAGGGCTAGCCCTCCCGGAACTTTGAGATTGAGATTGCATTGCAGTGCCTGCAGGAAAAAAAAAAAAAAAAAAAATCTTTGATTGGAAGAACACAGGGTAATTCTCATGTTGTTCACACCAGACACAAACTAGTAGCGGTAGCTGCAGCTTGGAGCAATGAACGTGCCAAAAGGTTTATCATTGGTGAAACAAAAGGTAGGAGGCATTCCAAAAAGTTTCTCATTGGTGAAACGAAAGGTATGGGGCGTGCCAAATGGTTTCACATTGGTGAAACGAAAGGTATGGGGCGTTCCAAAAGGTTTCTCATTGGTGAAACGAAAGGTAGGGGGCGTGCCAAACGGTTTCTTATTGGTGAAACGCAAGGTAGGGGGCATTCCAAAAGGCAATGTAAAAGCTGGCTGTTAAGATAAAAATAAAAGCTGGCAGATTAAAAGGAAGCAATAAATTCAATATAATCATATAAAATTTAACTCTTCCAAGGTAAAAATGGTGTCTGTAATATTTAAGAATATTAATATATTTAGAATATTACTTAATTGGAATTGGGAACTTTTCGGGGAGGATTGGGAGACTTCTTTAGCAGTATTTTCATGGGTGATGGATCATGTTGGTGTTGAGGGCAAGGAGGTAAACAAAATAGCTAAACAGGCCTTTAAGCAAAAGCGGGGCAAAGGAAATGAAGGATGGCATTTGCATGTTAAATAAAAACAAGTTGGTTTAGTTTAGTTATAAGGAAGGATACAGTGATGTTACTTCTGAGAATTGGTCAAGAATTGGTCAAGATGGCGGCGCGTCCACACGCAGCGGCTTCTCTCTGTCCCGACAGAACGGTGTTTTCGTGTTTTTTGTCTTGTGAGTCGCAGTGTTTTTGCACGTTGTCGTCGCGTCTACCTGTCTGTAAGCGCAAATACAGTCGCGAGTTTCTGCTCGATGTCGGCAGAACCGCATTTTTACAGTTAAACTCCGCGCAAGCAGAACAGCTGCGGGATCTCGATCTGCTACAGAGGCCTTCACCATCATCGACCCCCACTACTGCATCTCGCCCGCAGCGGAGGCGCCACAAGCGGCGTTAGAGGAAGCAGAAGAGGGGGAATCGCGGAGGTATCCGGGCTAGGCTAACGGCTAACCCACACAAGCCATCTGTCCCCACCATCGTACTGGCTAACATACGCTCATTGGACAATAAACTGGACTACATTCGTTTACTACGCTCAACTCAGAGGACTGTAAGAGACTGTTGTGTTTTTGTGTTCACGGAAACATGGCTCAGCAACAGCGTTCCAGATGGCGCTATTCAGCTCGACCAGCTGACGTGCTATCGAGCGGACAGAGCTCTCGTCGCGGGAGGAAAAACCCGCGGCGGCGGGCTTTGTGTTTGCATCAATGACGTGTGGTGCCGCGATACTGTTGTGATCCGCAAACACTGCTCAACCCTGGTGGAGCTTATGATTATTAAGTGCCGGCCGTTCTATCTGCCAAGGGAATATTCTGCTATACTGCTCATTTCAGTGTACATTCCCCCATTCAACATCACCAGAAACAGGAACTACGCACTTAATGAACTGTACCAACACATCAGTGAGCAGCAGACAGCACACCCGGATGCTTTTCTCATCATAGCTGGGGATTTCAACCATGCTGACCTTAAGAGTGTGTTTCCAAAAATACACCAGCACATCAACTTTCCAACACGAGGTAATAACAATTTGGACTTTGTTTACACCACACAGAGAGGAGCTTACAAAGCCCTCCCCCCTCCCCCACCTCGGAGCCTCAGATCACATCACTGTTATGCTAATGCCTGCATACAGACCACTCATTAAAGTCGCCAAACCAGTTCACAAACAGATTAAAGTGTGGCCAGAAGGATCATCAGAGATTCTTCAGGACTGCTTCAACACAACTGACTGGGACATGTTTAAACAGGCTGCCACATGCAATAACACCACTGACCTCCAGGAGTACTCAGAGTCTGTTACTGCCTACATCAATAAGTGTATTGATGATGTAACGGTCACAAAAACCATCACTGTCCGGGCCAACCAGAAGCCATGGATGACAGGGGAGGTCTACAGACTCCTGAAGATGCAGAACGCTGCCTTCAAGGCTGGAGATGGGGTGGGCCTGAGAACAGCTAGGGCCAACCTGTCCCACGGCATCAGAGAGGCTAAGAGACAACACTCCAGGAGGATAGCTCATCAATTCAGTGACAGCAGAGACACTAGGAGCCTGTGGCAGGGGATACTGACCATTACGGACTACAAGCCCCCACCACGGACCTGTGACAACAACATCTCTCTGCTGAACGAGCTGAACACCTTCTTCGCTCGCTTTGAGCAACAAAACAGCACCACTGCACAGAAGACTCCACCTCCTCCCGGCGACCAGGTGATGACTCTGACCCCAGACAGCGTGAGGAGATCCTTCAGCAGGATCAACGCACGCAAAGCTCCGGGTCCTGACAACATCCCTGGGCGTGTACTGAAAGACTGTGCAGCAGAACTCACTGATGTCTTCACAGACATTTTTAACATCTCACTAAGACAGGCTGTTGTTCCCACATGCTTTAAAACTACCACTATCATCCCAGTCCCGAAGAAGCCATCTCCATCCTGCTTCAATGACTACCGTCCTGTTGCACTTACCCCCATCCTCATGAAGTGCTTTGAACGGCTAGTCATGCACCACATCAAGTCTGCCCTCCCCCCCTCCCTGGATCCCTTCCAGTTTGCATATCGGTCCAACCGGTTGACCGATGATGCCATTGCCACTGCCGTCCACTCAGCACTCACCCATCTGGAAAAAAATTCAATTCAATTCAATTCAATTCAAGTTTATTTGTATAGCGATTTTTACAAAATAAATCGTTACAAAGCAACTTTACAGAAAATTATGTTTCTACAATATTTAGTAGTAGCTAGTAGTTTGTGCACATTTGACAGGATTTTAGAAAAAATAATAATAATAATACAAGACGTAGTCAGCTAGACGATGAACTATCAATATTATTAAGTTATTATATGATTCAGTCACACATTTAGCAATAATTGTTAGTTCTGTTTGTTGATTCAAGGTTAGCATCATCTGGGGTCCTCTGAGGGTCAGCATCATCTCTTCTCAGGTGTTCTGGATCCAGACTGGAGCTTGTTTAAATCCTAGTTACCATGGGATGTAAATCCCGTGGCGAAACATAGAAACAAAATACAGACATCATTAGCATAGCTGCTGATCCAACAAAGTAAAATTAGTTTAACCCAAGCTAATGAATAAAAATGCAACTTTGAACAGATGCAACTACACTCACAATTAAAAAGAAACATTATTCGAATGCTTGGCGAAAGAGATGTGTTTTTAATCTAGATTTAAACAGAGAGAGTGTGTCTGAACCCCGAACATTATCAGGAAGGCTATTCCAGAGTTTGGGAGCCAAATGTGAGAAAGCTCTACCTCCTTTAGTGGACTTTGCTATCCTAGGAACGACCAAAAGTCCAGCGTTTTGTGACCTTAGGGTGCGTGATGGGTTGTAGCGTGGTAGAAGGCTAGTTAGGTACGCTGGAGCTAAACCATTTAGGGCCTTATAGGTAAGTAATGATAATTTGTAACTGATACGGAACTTAATAGGTAGCCAGTGCAGAGACTGTAAAATTGGGGTAATATGATCATATTTTCTTGACCTCATAAGGACTCTAGCTGCTGCATTTTGGACGACCTGTAGCTTGTTTATTGAAGAAGCAGGACAACCACCTAGAAGTGCATTACAATAGTCCAGTCTAGAGGTCATGAATGCATGAACTAGCTTTTCTGCATCAGAAACAGATAACATGTTTCGTAGCTTGGCAATGTTTCTAAGATGGAAGAATGCAGTTTTTGTAACATTGGAAATATGATTTTCAAAAGACAAATTGCTGTCTAATATAACACCCAGATTTCTGACTGTAGAGGAAGTAACAGTGCATCCGTCTAGTTGCAGATTGTAATCTACAAGATTCTGTGTAGTGTTTTTTGGTCCAATAATTAATATCTCTGTCTTATCCGAATTTAATTGGAGAAAATTGTGTGTCATCCAATCTTTTACATTTTTAACACACTCTGTTAGCTTAGATAATTGGGAAGTTTCATCTGGTCTCGTTGAGATATATAGCTGAGTATCATCAGCATAACAGTGGAAGCTAATTCCGTATTTTCTAATAATATTACCAAGGGGCAACATATATATTGAAAATAGAAGGGGACCTAGGACGGATCCTTGTGGCACTCCATATTTTACTGATGATAAATGAGATGACTCCCCATTTAAGTAAACAAAATGGTAGCGATCGGACAGGTAGGATCTAAACCATCTTAGAGCCTGCCCTTGAATACCTGTATAGTTTTGTAATCGATCTATGAGTATGTCATGATCTATGGTGTCGAACGCAGCACTAAGATCAAGTAAGACTAGAAATGAGATGCAGCCTTGGTCTGACGCAAGGAGCAGGTCATTTGTAATTTTAACAAGTGCAGTTTCTGTGCTATGGTGGGGCCTAAAACCTGACTGAAATTCTTCATACATATCATTTTTATGCAGGAAGGTGCTCAATTGAGCAGACACAACTTTCTCTAAAATTTTAGACATAAATGGAAGATTTGAAATAGGCCTATAATTTGCCAGTACACTAGGATCTAGTTTTGGTTTCTTAATAAGAGGCTTGATAACCGCCAGCTTGAATGGTTTTGGGACGTGTCCTAAAGTTAACGACGAGTTTATGATATTGAGAAGCGTTTCTTCTGCTACAGGTAACAGCTCTTTCAATAATTTAGTGGGTACAGGATCTAATAAACATGTTGTTGGTTTAGATACAGTGATAAGTTTATTTAGCTCTTCCTGTCCTATGGTTGTAAAGCGCTGCAGTTTATCTTTGGGTGCGATGGATGAAACTGAAGTGTTAGACGCTGTAGAATCTACATTCGCTATTGTATTTCTAATGTTATCTATTTTATCAGTGAAGAAATTCATAAAGTCATTACTATTTAACGTTGGTGGAATATTTGAATCAGGTGGCATCTGGTAATTTGTTAACTTAGCCACTGTGCTAAATAAAAACCTTGGATTGTTTTGGTTATTTTCAATGAGTTTGTGTATATGGTCTGCCCTAGCAGTTTTTAGAGCCTGTCTATAGCTGGACATACTGTTTTTCCATGCAATTCTAAAAACTTCTAAGTTAGTTTTTCTCCATTTGCGTTCAAGACTACGAGTTAATTTCTTGAGAGAGTGAGTATTACTGTTATACCATGGTACAGTACGTTTTTCTCTAACTTTTTTCAATTTGATTGGGGCAACAGCTTCTAATGTATTAGAGAAAATAGTGCCCATGTTGTCAGTAATTTCGTCTAATTCGTGTGTATTTTTGGGTACAATTAGCAGTTGAGATAGATCAGGCAGGTTATTTGCGAATCTTTCTTTGGTGGCTGGAACAATAGTTCTGCCCAGACGGTAACGCTGCGACATATAGTTAATATCAGTTATACGCAGCATGCACGATACAAGGAAATGGTCTGTAATATCATCACTTTGAGGTACAATATCTATAGCAGTAAGATCGATTCCATGCGATATAATTAAATCTAGTGTATGATTAAAACGATGAGTGGGCCCGGTGACATTTTGCTTGACTCCAAAGGAGTTTATTAGGTCAGTAAACGCAAGTCCTAATGTATCATTTGCATTATCAACGTGAATATTAAAATCTCCCATGATTAGCGCCTTATCAACTGTAACTAGAAGGTCTGAGAGGAAATCTGCAAATTCTTTCAGGAATTCTGTATACGGCCCTGGTGGTCTATACACAGTAGCCAGAGCAAGAGATACATTAGATTTCTTTTGCATGTCTGACAGAGTAACATTTAGCAGAAGTATTTCAAAAGAGTTAAACCTGTATCCTGTTTTCTGGGTAACATTGAGAATATCACTATATATTGTTGCAACACCCCCGCCACGACCAGTCTGGCGGGGCTCATGCTTATAACAGTAGTTTGGTGGAGTACACTCATTTAGACCAAAATAATCATTTGGTTTTAGCCAGGTTTCAGTCAAGCAGAGTAAATCAAAACTATTATCTGTGATCATTTCATTTACAATAACTGCTTTTGGTGCGAGTGATCTAATATTTATGAGCCCAAACTTTAAAAATTGTTTTTGTTCATTTACTTTACATTTTTCTGGTTTAATTACGATAAGATTTTTTCTAGATCCTACATTATATTTATATTTTGACCTCACTATTCGGGGAACAGACACAGTCTTAATAGGTTTTACAGCGCAAGTACCTTTAGCATTTAAGCGGTTAGAACAAAACTCATCATAATGGTTATTTGAGAATTGTCTTACTAGTCACATGGAGCGAAGTGTCCTGGAGATGTTGTCAGAGAGAAGCTCCGCTCCAATTCTGCTGGGGTGTAATCCATCAGCGCGAAACAGTCTAGGACGCTCCCAGAAAAGATTCCAGTTATTAACAAATAGCAGTTTCTGTTCTTTACACCATGACAACAACCATTCATTTAAAGCAAAAAGTCTACTGAACCTTTCGTGTCCTCGTCGATACGTGGGCAGTGGTCCTGACACGACGATCGTCGCCGCGGGCGTCGTGCTGTGAACCGTCTCGATCAGGCTCCTGAAGTCCCTCTTCAGCGTCTCCGTCTGCCGCAGCGTGGTGTCATTAACCCCGGCGTGAAGCACGACCGCTCTGGGGCTCTCGCCGTCCTTCAGGATCGCGGGTATCTGCGCAGAAACATCGAGAACACGAGCACCAGGCAAACAATGAGTGTGCACTTTACCTTCGGCTAACGTAGCACTTACGTGTCGGACGATGGAGTCTCCGATGATCACAGCGTCGCGTCCTGTCTCGCGGAGGGGAGCGAAGCGGTTCTGGATGGAGAGCTCGAAGGCAGGAGGGGGAGAAGTAGTCGCCCGGGACCCGGCTCGCGTCCTCCGCTGTGGATGCACCCAGGGTCCGTGGTGTCCCGGCGTCGCAGTGAAGGACATCTGGGAAGATCGCGTCCTGGGTGCACCGGGCCTGCGCAGAGAAACACACGGAGTAGACGTGGTGGGACCGTTAACAGCACGCTGTATACTTACCCCGGACTTGTGAGCGTCAGCCCGGGATGATTCCAGCGCGGCTCTCCGCTCTCTCAGCTTGGCCTGCCTCTGTTCCAGGTCGCGAATCTGCTTCCCCACGGCCTCGAGCTCGAGCTGCACAGAGTGGAGACATTCATCCGCCATTAAAGCAAGTTACAGTGAGTACAGCAGTGGTAATGTGTGAGAATAGAGTATTAGCAATGTAAGCGCAGTTAGCAGCAAACACGCTTGCTGATGCTAACTGGCTAATAGCGGACCCGGCTAATAAAAGCTAATAGCGGACCCGGGAGATCAAAATAAAACTAGTGATAGCGAGGCGCTCTGATTGTTTTTGTTGTAGAATACAATAGAGGATATATTCACGCGTTATATAAACGGAAACAATGATGTATAAAATTGATTTTTAAGTTAAAAATAGTCAATGAAAAGAATATAGTGACGGAGCTCAAACGCAGTACAGCCGTCAACAGCAAACAGCAAACAGGCGTGTTTTCTTATGTCAGAATGCTGTTCATAGACTTCAGTTCAGCATTCAACACAATCATCCCTCAGCAGCTCATCTACAAGCTGAGTCAGCTGGGGCTCAACACTTCGCTGTGCAACTGGCTGTTGGACTTTCTGACTGGAAGACCTCAGGCAGTACGGGTCGGTAGCAAAACATCCAGCACCATCACACTGAACACTGGGGCCCCCCAAGGATGTGTGCTGAGCCCCTTCCTCTTCACTCTGCTGACCCATGACTGCACACCGTCACACAGCTCCAACCTCTTCATTAAGTTTGCAGATGACACGACGGTGGTGGGTCTCATTAGCAACAAAGATGAGACAAACTACAGGAGTGAGGTGAGCCACCTGGCTGGGTGGTGCAGTGACAACAATCTCTCTCTGAACGTGGAGAAGACGAAGGAGATTGTTGTAGACTTCAGGAGAGCACACACTCAGCACGTTCCTCTGACCATCAACGGTGCGACTGTGGAGAGAGTGAGCAGCACCAAGTTCCTGGGTGTGCACATCACAGAGGACCTCTCCTGGACTGAAAACACCGCAGCACTGGCCAAGAAATCACAACAGCGTCTCTACTTCCTCCGCAAACTGAGGAGAGCCAGAGCCCCACCCCCCATCATGTACACCTTCTACAGAGGCACCATCGAGAGCATCCTGACGAGCTGCATCACTGTGTGGTATGGAGCCTGCAACGCGTCCTGCCGAAAGACTCTACAACGCATAGTGAGAGCAGCTGAGAAGATCATTGGTGTCTCTCTACCCTCCCTCCAGGACATTTATGGAACACGTCTCACCCGCAAAGCCCTCTGCATCACAGGTGATCCCACCCACCCATCACACAGCTTCTTCAGCCTGCTGCCATCAGGGAGGAGACTGCGGAGTCTCCAGGCCAGGACCAGCAGACTGAAGGACAGCTTCATCCACCAGGCTGTCAGGAAGCTGAACTCCCTCCCAAACCTGCCCCCCCTCCCCTCTTCTTCCCCAGGCACCACTGAACTATGAACCCCCCCCCCCCACTAATTATATGATGACATGCACGAGTATGCATGTCTACCTCACCGCATGGAACTACCTCATCAGTCAGTTAAATAACTGCTCTTGGTCACTTGTCACTTTAATCAGACTTAAGATATTTTTAAGTGATTTTTTTGCACTAAAAAAATCTTTTAACTGCACTGTTGTTCACTTCATTGATTTGCACTATATCTGTCATTTACCTTGCGCTGCTTTATTTAACTTTATTTTTTAACTTTTATTTTTATTATGTCTTTTTTTATAATTCCCTTATTGTATACTTGTATCTACATTTTATATTTGATCTAGTTATTTTTTTAGGCTTTAATGTTAATGTTATCTGTATGCACCGGGGTCTGAGAGTAACGCAATTTCGATTCTCTGTATGTATGTACTGTACATGTGGAAATTGACAATAAAGCAGACTTGGACTTGAACTTGAACTTGAAAAAATTGTGCCCTCAACAAATCACTTCAGATGATAGGGAGACATGATGCAATAAAAATGGATTTCCAGAAACTGTAGAGTGTTGCTGATCTGTTGAATGGCATATATGAAAGAGAAAGATTTCAGCTAAAGTACAACTTAATATCTGTTGGCATAAACTCTTTAAAACTTTGCAGAATATATGAAATAGTTCTTACAAAGGTTATGAAGCTCTTTTTAAAAATCTTTTTAAAGCAATACAGTTAAAAGGAAGTTATTTTATTAAAGAGCCACACAGATGGGAAATCAAAAATTACCTGTATTACAGTGTATGATGTAGCTGTCCATCTGTATAAACAATGTGCAAAGTAATTAAACCAAAAAGTACACGATTTATAAAGTTATTGGCTTCTAAAGTAAGGAGTCGACTCTGAATCGCTGAAACGAGTCGTTATAGATTTCAAATCTTTTGCCCATCTCTATGTACGTCACTAGAACACTTTGCATAATAATCTCCGCCTACCGTCTTGAGAGAAACTGACCTCTGACCTGCCCCCCCCCCACACACACAGATGCTCTGGTTGGTGTGAGAGCATCATGTCGAGGAGACAGTGTGTTTTTAATTGTAAAGGCAAGTTTGTTTTATTTTCACTGCCAAAGAATGAAGATCAGAAGAACCAATGGCTAAAATTCATTTTTACCACAATACCAGAGCAGTACAACAAAATTTCACTGATGACTGCTTTTCTAATCTCGGTGAGTACAGCGGGATTTTCAAAGCGTTTGGCCATAAAAGAGGGTTCATTACCAACTTTATTTAGACCAACGAGCATCTCCGAATCACAACGCGAAGTATGATTATGAAGTTATGTGTTTGTTTTCTCCCGAGCGTCTTATCAGTATGTGTGCTGTCTGCAGCCTGTCTGCGCTGATCGTCATGTACAAACACGTCATTAAAATGAAGTGTAACTCCGTGAATACTCAACGAAGAGACATGAGAGAGATATCTATAGAAAGCTTGACATGTCTACTTTAAAACTAAACAAGTGCTGCCGAAAACAGATATTCTGTGATAAAGTAATCCATATGAAACAACGCGATGTCCGTATTTCACGTCTCCCTTCATTATATCTAATGTGACCACGCCCCCGCGCTGAACGCGCTATTCAGATTCAAACTGAAGCGCGCGGCTTGAATACACACACACAGAAGAAAAAGCAGCGAGACTGTTCAAGTTTTTTTATTTTACTGTTTGCTTCGCGGTGAGAGGAATAAGACATAATTCACCCCAAACAGATGCTAACGCATAGTTTACCGTGGAGGTGTGTGTGAACAACCAATCAAACCCGACTATGTTGACCAAGCAGAACACAGTATGCTACCGAAAGGTGGGGTTTAAGGAAACTGAATCTTTTGAACAGCTTCACGTGAACCGTTTGGGGATCTCTAAGAATTGAGGTAATTTTAAAATGATATTTTGACAAAATGACAATGTTTTTTTAACCTTGGATGGATTTAAACCTAATGTACAGGACTTATAAACAGTGATAGGAAGCTTAGAATTTTCATCTTACTGGCTCTTTAAGTATTCTGATATCAATGCCTTTCACTCCATTCCAGTAGATGGCGGAATATGCACCAAACCTGGTTTGCTGACCGCGATTAAACGTCGAAGAAGAAGAAGAAGAAGAAGAAGAAGAAGAAGAAATGAGGGTGAGGGAGCTGAAGTAGGTGCTCGATCGGGAACTTCCACTTTGGTCTGGTGTGGCGCGAGAGAGCAAACAATAATCGGCGAGGTTTTGATGGATGGCAGCAAATGCAGCGAAATCGATTATGTCAAAATATAAGAAAAATTATAATGGAAATGGACCAGAGACACTAGTTAGTGTTGATGATACGGATGTGGAAGATGATCAAATGGAATTAGGAAAGACAGGAGAAGAGAGGAATATAAACATTAGGGAAGATGTAGGTACAAAGAAAAGAAAGAAAAAAAACAGATAGAGGTAAGAAGTTCAGGTGAGAGTGGAAATGCACAGGAGGTGAGGAGTGTAAATTTGGATGAGTTGAAGGTAATATTGAAATTTAAAGAGGATGGTGGAATACAAAAGGTAAGTCCAATTGTATTAACGAAAGAGTTGAGGAGAGTAGTTGGAGAAATTAAGATTGCAAAAGTGTTAAACAATGGAGATTTGATGATCGTTTGTAATAGTGAAGAGCAAAGAATGAAAATGTTAAAAATTAAAGTAATGTGTAAGCAAGAAGTGGTGAGTAGTAAGATTGTAGGACAGAGGCAGTGGGTAAGTGGAGTAATATCTGGAGTGCCATTAGGAGTATCTATGGAAGAACTTAAAAGTAACATCAACGGAGGAAAAATAGTTGGTGCTAGGCGACTGTTTATGAACAGAGAAGGGAATAGAATGGAGAGTCTTTCGGTTGAGCTTAGGTTTGATGGAGCAATTTTGCCGGATAAGGTCAAGCTTGGATTTATCAGTTACTCAGTAAGGCCTTTTGTGCCTCCTCCTTTAAGATGTTATAATTGTCAAAAATATGGGCATGTGGCTATGGTGTGTAAGGCTAAGAAACGATGTGCAAGATGTGGGGGGGGGGGAGCATGATTATGGCAAATGTGAAGGAGCAGGACCAAAATGCTGTAACTGTGGAGGGGAACATAGTGTTGCGTATGGAGGATGTGAAGTGAGGAAGAGAGTAATTGAAGTACAGAATGAGAGAGCTAAGAGGAATATAACATATGCAGAAGCTGTGAAAGTAGTTGATACAAGGAATAAGGAGAAAGAAAGAGAGAGGGATGTGCAAAAAGAGAGGAGAAGTGAGGAAACATCAGAGATGGAAGGTAGGAGTACAGAAGAGACAATGATTGTACGTAAAGTAAATTTCTTGAAGTAATTAATTGTACTGCACAAACTGAAAAGAAGACAGCTAAGATTCAAATTATAGTCAAGGCAGCAGAGAGATTCTTGGGAGTAAAGGACATAACATGGGTAATGGTTAGGGATGGGCTGATTAATGAGACACAGTCAAGCCAGGAAGCATGGTTTGGATAGGAGCATGATTTTAATTTTACAGTGGAATGCGAGAAGTCTTGTGGCTAATGGATTGGAGTTTAAAAGTGTTATTAATGAGATGGAAGTTAAACCGGATCTGATATGTATACAAGAGTCATGGCTTAAACCTAGATTTGATTTTGTTATTAAAGGATATGTGAGCGAGAGAAGAGATTGAGGGGAGGGTAATGGTGGAGGGTGTATTACTCTGATTAAGGAAGGCATGCATTATAGATCATTAAGCAAAGGTGTAGCACAAGAGTATGTTGTAGTGGAGGTATGGGTGAATGGGAAAAAGTATGTTATAATAAACTTTTATAATCCTTGTAAGAAATTAGTGTTGAGTGAGTTAGAACAAATAGAGGGTCTTAATGAAGATAGGGTGATTTGGTGTGGGGATTTTAATGCACAGATTATGTTATGGGGAGGTTTAGAGACAGATTCTAATGGAATGGTGATGGAAGATTTGATAGATCGGAGGAATTTGGTATGTCTGAATGATGGGGGTAGTACAAGAATAGATGTGGCTACAGGTAAAGAGTCTGTGCTAGATCTAACAATGGTGTCTGATTCAATTGCAGGGAGTGCTGAGTGGGAAATATTGCGACAAGATACTATTGGGAGTGATAACTATCCAATAATGATATATGTTAATGTAAATGTGAGAGGAAGTAAGGTGAATCAAGGAAATATTGGTAGATGGGGGTTTGATAAAGCAAATTGGGAAGAATTCATGAGTCTGAGTGAAGAGGGATTAAAGAATATTATAATAGAATCAGATAGATCTGTAGAAATGATAAGTGATGATATTGTTTATGCCATTAGAGCAGCAGCAAATAAATGTACCTAAGAGGAAAGGAGGTAGGAAGAATAAGATTGTGCAAGTGCAGTAAGAAGGAAAAGGAAAGCATTTAGCATAGTTAAGAAAACACATAATTTCCAAGATTTAATAGAGTATAAAAAAGCACAAGCTGAGGTAAGGAAGATTGTAAGGAAAGCTAAGAACGAGTATTGGATGGCTTATTGTGATGAAATAGGGAAGAATACACCAGTAGAGGAGGTATGGGGCATGATTAAGAAAATGAAAGGGATTCAAAAGAGTAATGGATATCCAGTTTTAAGTATGGAGGGAGAAATAGATGTGGAGGATGGAGACAAAGTGGAAATGTTTTTAAAGGCATTTATTAAAGTAAATAGCTCAGAAAATTGGACTGAACAGAGTAAGAAAATGAGAGAGGTTGTGATGAAGGAATATCCTGAAATAAAGAAGAAAAAAGAGACTGAGGATTGTTTTTTTTGTTAGATGTATTATTTTCTATGAGTGAGTTAAAGAATGCAGTAAGAAGAATACAACAATCTACTACAGGAATGGATGGAATTAGTTACTGTATGATGAAGCATTTTAGTGAAATTTCTATGGAAGTGATTTTAACATTTTATAATACAATATGGATGGAAGGTATAATTCCCCAAAGTTGGAAGGAAGCACTAATTATACCAATTAAAAAGCCTGGGAAAGATCCAAGTAATCCTATAAATTATTGTCCAATAGCTTTAACTTTTCATTTATATAAGGTAATGGAGAGAATGTTAACTGATAGATTGACTTATCATCTGGAAAAAAATGAACTGGCTTTCTTCTTATCAAAGTGGGTTCAGGTGTGGTAGAGGGACTATGGGTCCAATAGTATTATTAGAAGATGAAATAAGAAAGGCATTTATAAATAAGGAAAGTGTCATTGCTGTTTTCTTTGATATAGAAAAGGCTTATGATATGTTGTGGAAAGAGGGGTTATTAATAAAGTTACAGAAGATGAGTATAAAAGGAAGAATGTATAATTGGATTAAAGAGTTTTTAATTGGAAGAAGTATTAGAGTAAAGATGGGTGGAGCAATATCTTCAAGTGGAATAATTGATAATGGTACACCTCAGGGCAGTGTAATAAGTCCACTTTTATTTATTATCATGATTAATGATGTTTTTTCAAGGATTAATAGAAGTATGGGGAAATCATTGTTTGCTGATGATGGGGCTATCTGGTTTAGAGGAAAGAATATAGAGTATAACCTAAAGAAAATGCAATATGCGCTAAATGAAGTAGAAAAGTGGTCAGGGGAAAATGGTTTTAAGTTTTCAGTGGAAAAGACAAAAGTAATAGTTTTTACTAAAATGAGGAGGAATAAGGATGTTAAGTTAAAATTATATAAAAAAGAATTAGAGCGTGTAAGTACAGTAAGATTTCTAGGAGTTTGGTTTGATAATAAATTAAATTGGAGAGAGCATATTGAAAAAAATTGTGGGTAGATGTAAGCGAGTTGTGAATGTAATGAGATGTATTTCAGGTCAGGAATGGGGAGCAGATAGATTGGCTTTAAAAACTATATATGTATCTATGATAAGATCCTAGTTGGGAACATGAGAAGAGAAAGTGTAATAGTTTTGGATGGAGTGTGGGGAAATTAGTTAGAGATATGAGATTGAGATTGGAGGAGGTTGGATGTGCTCCAATAATTCCTTTTTCTCCAGTACCATTATGGGTTATGCCCCAACCAGAAGTAGATTTAAGTTTATTAGATAAAAGACAAAAGGAAGGTTCATAGGAAACAGAAGTATATAATGTAAGGGAATATATTGGGTCAAGATATGGGGAATATATGCACATTTTTACAGATGCATCAAAAGATTCAAAAACTGATCATGTGGGTTATGCATTCATTATTCCAAAAGGTTAAAGTGTATAAGAATAAAAGGATAACAGATTGTTTATCGGTATATACTGGAGAGATGTTTGCAATAATTATGGCAATAAAGTGGATTAGGGAAGTTAAAATAGCCAAGGCAGTAATATGTTCAGATTGTAATTCAGCTCTAATAAGTTTGAATGAGATGAAATCAGAGACAAGACAGGATATGGTAATAGAGATAATTCAAGAATTATATTCAATCAAACAAGCTAGTTTAGAGGTACAGTTTTTGTGGGTTCCAGCTCATATTGGGTTGAGAGGTAATGAGGAGGCTGATGCATTAGCAAAAAAGGCAATAGAACGAGAAATAGTAGATACACAGATTTTATTTAGTAGGTCAGAAATTAAGTCAATTATTAAAAAGAATATTCTGAAAATATGGCAGCAATATTGGGATAATGAAATAAAAGGTAGACATATGCATCAAATACAGTCAATAGTGGGTAAAGGAAGAATATCAGGTAGGAGTAGATATGAGGAGAATATGATTACAAGATTAAGATTGGGGCATACAAGATTGAATAGTACATTGCATTTAATAGGTAAGAGTCCAACAGGTTTATGTGAGGCATGTGGAGTTAGTGAAACAGTTGAGCATGTAGTAATGGACTGCAGGAGATATAATGTAGAAAGGAAAGAGTTGAAGAAGGAAATAAATAATATAGGAGTTAAGTTTACAATTAAAAATGTATTAAAGTCGGATAGGAGTATAATAAATCTAATGGTAGAATATTTGGGAAATACTGGGTTAAACAAGCGTATATAAATGAGTTTTTTTTTTTTTTTCTGTCACGGGGGCTGAGAGTGGACAGAGGAGCTGAACACGCAGCGCCGGTGTTACGGTTTAACTGGTTACCGTGTTATCTGGTGACCAACTTCCTGTTTAGGTCTCCGCTGCAGATGTGCTGGAACGACAGCAGCAGATTCGCCGATTCTGAAAGCTCAAACTGACGTGATATTAAGTGTCTAATAAACGCAGACTTGCTCATTGCATGATTTTGATATTCTTGCAGAGATAACAAGTTATAGGTATGATCGCCCGTAGCGGCTGAAGTAAGTGGGATAAACAAAAAAATAAATAAAATAAAGTAAATCTGTGTTGGCACGGATTTCGAACACGCGCTAAAAGACGACGCGCCGCGAGACGACACTCACGAACCACCGAGCCACCGATCTTTACATAAGCAGCTCCAGATGATCTCTGGATTCAACACAGGACTCTCGGCGTCACATCGTGAAACGGGCTGAATCAAGGAACTGTGACCGTGTTAACTTGTGACCTCTGTTTGCAAGCCAAAATCCAATTTTACTGTTGCTATAAGTTAACAATTCCAGGCAAAGAGCTTCTAATGCTGCTAAATGAGTTGATACGATCTGAAAAATTACTCATCGTCAACAATTACGAATCCCATTAATGTAAACATGCATAACAACAGCCCAACGTTTAAGTAGCTTAGTTCCATTGGTTCATTGGCAAAACACATTCTTACAGTGGCAGGCTGCCCACATACACTTCTTATTTTACAACATAAAAAAAAAAAGATATATATCTGTCATCTATCCAAGACAACATTTAAAGTGTTACTAAATGACAACAACTTTTAAAGAGTCTCAAAAACACTACTAGTAAAAATCAGGATTTACAAATGGATCCATATCTGATGGGACATTGTTCCCATGCAACCTCTCAGCCACAATTTTAAAACATGTAAATTACAAATTTCCTAAATCTTTCAATCAATGCTCCACAAGTTATTTTTCACCATCACAATCCCTTTTATTGTAAGATACAATGGGTTTACATGTACAAGGAAATTATCTTGGTTTACTAGACATTTGTCAAAAATACAAATATAAATAAAAATAAAAGAAATGTTAATGCTCAAATCAATCATGCTACAAAAGACGGTGTACACAGAAGTGGTTCATTTTACTGGTTCACAATCACTAAGCTCACTGGTTTGACGATGCCATCACTAAATCAATGAACTGACTTTAGCTGGAAAATTACTGTTGTTCTCAGTTTTCCTGTTGACACTGTAAAGCTGCTTTGACAATCAGTACTGTATAAAGCACTGTATAAACAAAGGTAAAAAAACAAATTCATATAACACTTCTAGAGGACTTTTCACTGCTTTACCACACACACACACTTAAACACAAGCAGGACAAAAGAAATCTTCCTCAATAGGAGGCTGACCAACACAGTTCCAGTGAAACCATAGGTCACATGTGATATTAATCTGTGAAGAATGCAAGTTGCACTTTAAAGACAATGTGCCGGTGTTCACTTGTTTATCATTCAATTTGTTTAATAAAGATTATTTGAAACATTATCTATTATATTATCTAAATGCTGCTTAAAAACCCAGATAAAAACAACACAGAACATTTTCACGAGCTTTAATGGTTGTAACGGAAATGGCCATTTGGGTTCAATCAAAACTTTCATGGTCTTTGCATGCGAGTCTGTAATGACAAATTTATGTACAGTCACTTGTGCTTTGTGTGTAGTTGATTCCAAATCAGATGCATATAATCACAACCATACAAGCAGAAAACTAAGTTATGCAAAGTTATTTAAACAAAGTAAATTACACTTTACAGCAAAGTAGTGCAACCTATTATTATCAAATATTGTTTCTCAAAGTGAATTGATGCATTCTGTACATCTAGTTTTGCAGTTCATAGCCAATTTTTTGAAGTCTACATCACAAACTAAAAAGGCCAAACACGTGTTTCATTTTTTTTTTTTAATCTTCTGTCAGGATGTCAGAAAATATAACTACTTATATATTCAACTTTAATGACATGACAAATGACAAACAATGCTGTTTACTCAAAAAGGCCTAGCAAACCTTGAAAAGTTGCATTTGTTCAAATCCGCTCTCTCTAATCATAGTAAGTGGTAATCATTAAGGAAATGTGTCCTTATTAAAGCCATTAAGCTAGTTTCATTCTGTCCACACGACGAGTCCATACAGATGCTCCATATTAACAAAAATGAATCAGTCAATTGACAAGCGTATATATTTCACCTTTTCACCCAACTTTGTGTAGTGAGTTTGGTGGTTTAGTAAGGGAACATGTCTAGTGGTGAATAGAGTGATAAGAGGTCATTGTGAGTATGGATCCTGTAAAAGTCAAAGAGTCTGAGAATTTTCTTCTCCATGGAACATATCCTCCTGGATGTTCCTAACAGGACAAATTCATCATTAAAAGAAGAGCTGAAAGCTATATAGTGAAAGGTAAGCCTTAAAATTGCCATTTTAGTTGCACAGGTACAGCAAAAAATTACCTTAGCCTTTGTCTAATTTCATATCAGATGGCCTGCTTCACTATATATGTCGGAGGCGTAGGCGAGGTAAACATTTGGCCAAAGTTGTCACCTCACCAGAGGAGGCAAATAATGTTTTTGTTAGCCTTCATGCCAGTGATCGGGGGGTCATTGTGGCATGGAAAAGACTCTAGATGCCATCAGTACCAGATTCTACTGGCCTGGAATGGAAGAGGACATCCGCAAATGGGTGAGTTTTATTCTTGCCTACTTGTGGCTTAATATTTTAAAGAGAAATCACCAAATCACTAGAATATATTTAACACAGAAAATTACATTTTGTAGGTATCCCAGTGCCCTGAATGCCAGGCCAGAAGGTCTACATTGAAGGAGAAGGTGGCCTACGTCCCGATAGAGGGGAGTATATCCAATGATAGAAGTGTTCCAAAATTTTTATAAAATGCATCTTGTCCTTCTATACACCATATTTTTGCCCAGATCACAGAGCCTCTAGAACTGGTGGGAATGGATTTGGTTGGGAAACTGACTCCAACCAAGCAGGGGAATCAATACATTTGTGTCATGATTGATTATTTTACTAAGTGGACAGAGGCCTACCCACTAAAAACAAAAAGTGCAAGTGAAGTGGCTGACTGCATTTTAGATTTTTTCTATAAATTTGGAGCTCCGAAAAGAATTTTGACAGATCAAGGCAAAGAGTTTGTCAACAAGGTAAACATCTTTGTCACCTAATGTGTTTTGGTTCTAAAAATGAAAGTCAATTCTAATTTTTCAGTATACTGTACACTTATTTTCACAGATCAATTTTGACCTTTGTCGGAGGTTAGGTATTAAAAGGAGCTTGTGCTCTTCAAACCACCCACAAACCAATGGTCTTGTGGAGAAAATGAATGGAACCATCCAAAGGTATGATGCTGACCTGGATTGTTTATAGCTGTATAACCTTAACAGAAATTAAAAAAAAATAACCTTTCAGAGTTCTAACAAAGTTGATGGGTTCAAATGCTGAGAGCTGGGACACACACCTGAAAGCAACTTTATTTGCACTTCGGACCAAAAAGCAGCTCACAACGCAGTTCTCTCCTTACTATCTCATGTTTGGTCGGGAGGCAAGATATGCTTCAGAAGTTCCCAATAACTATGAGGTGGGTTCTTAAATATCAAATACATCTACTGGACCTTTAACTGCGAATAAAACCAATAATATCTGTGTTTTGTATCTTTAGGTAAATGATGAAATGGTGGAGAGGATTGTGGCTTCGGAAGCCTTGACTCCTAGCCTTCAAGACCTGCCAAAGGTGCACAAAGTGGTCATGGAGAATGTAGAAAAGGTTAGAGAAAGGTGAGGAAGAGGAAGGCCTCAGGGTCAGGAGGACAGATTTAATGTTGGAGACAAAGTTTGCGCAAAAATGTTTGCGAAGAACAGCGAAAGGGAGGAAAAATGGGAAGTGCCATGCTGGGCCCTTTTACAATAATTAACATTGAAGGTAAAAGTGTGGACCTAATTTCTGAAAAAGGAAAGGCCACACTGAAGGTAAATGTGGACCACCTTACCCGCTACACTGAGCCAGAACCAAGGTTGCCGCACAAATGGCCTAAAACTGGCACTACCATGGTCATTCCTGTCCAGTGTCCTCCATGCCCTGTAGAGCCTGAAGAGACCCAAAAAGGAACCCCTCTCCAGTCCCCACCTACATGCCATGAATCTGAAGAGACCCCAACAGACACTTTTTTACAGCTCTCTTATGTAAGTCCTATATGCTATGTAAAATGTTTCCCTGAAATTCTGCAATAAATAACAAAACATTTTTCTTCTTGTTCCAGTCTCCAACTGATGCCTCAGAAAGGTGTACGTGTTTATATATGTGTATATAAATATATATGTGTGTGTATATATATATATGTGTGTGTATATATGTATAGAGGTATTTTTTTTTATAGTGGTAGAGGCTATCTGGGCTGGGAAGAAACGGGGTTTTGTGGAGTAAGATGGGTCCCTATAAAAAAATTTCAAGAAATTTGATGGAACATCTTGCACCTGGGAAGGAACTAGAAGCTGAGGTAGGTTATTGTATTCTTATTGGCAAATGGGTTTGTATTGCTAGAAGTATACATAAAGATGACTAATGTGCTATTGTTTTTAGATAATAAATGCCTACCTCACCAGTTTGGTGAAACAGCACACCACAGACTCCAAAAGAGGCTTTGTAATTGACTCCTATGCAATGACCTCCGTGTGGCAATGAAGTCAAAAAGGATTGAAGAAGGTAAGCACCCTATCCTGCTTTATTGACCATATTTATTGAAAGTCTATATCTTGACAGCCACCTGCTTTTTTGCAGCTGCATCCACTGGAACATGATGTGCTAGTTGGAGCCTTGTGTGTAAACCACCACTGGACACTCGTTGTAAGCTCGTCAGAGCATACTAAGATCAACTATCAACTATTCCTTATTAAGATCAATTTTTTACATTATGTGGTATTGCGTTGTCAAGGTTGTTTATCCAAAGGAAAAGCGATCCCTCTACGTGGACCCATTTGGGGCAAACTCAATGGACATAGGAAAATGCAGAGATGTAACTAGGTGAGTGCAGATTACACAAATTTTTGATATTTGAGAATTAATGTAAATTTAATGATTTGCATTTAATTTAGAGCCTTCATGAGAGAGAGGGGTGTCAATGCTTCACGGTGGACATGTACTACGATAGAGCACCCACTTCAGATGGATGGCACATCTTGTGGGGCTTTGGTGTGCAAGGTAAATTTAACTGCACATGTACTTTTTTTCTGGACTATATCCTTCTATATTGTGAGTAACACTTTTCTCCTTAAAGCTAGCTGAAAGTGTGCTTTTAAATAAGCCTGCAATGTTTCAAACTAATGATCAGGGCATAATTGCTATAAGAATGGAAATAGCCAAAAGGCTCCTCACTGAGACTGCTAAGGTTTTTATTTTTATTTTTTGGCCTTTGTTGAATTAATGTACTAAATAGCTGTGCACTCAATTACATTCTTACACAGACGACCTGTCACAGCTCTGTAGGGCTTGAGGAGAAAGTTCTACACATGAGCAGTGGGTAAGTTTTTTTTTTTTTTTTTTACCCAAAAATGAGGACGTTTCAACATATGCCTAAATATGTAGTAATCTGTCCCTCAACATTTCCTTCACCAGATTCAATGTACCACATGTGACCTATGGTTTCACTGGAACTGTGTTGGTCAGCCTCCTATTGAGGAAGATTTCTTTTGTCCTGTTTGTGTTTAAGTGTGTGTGTGTGGTAAAGCAGTGAAAAGTCCTCTAGAAGTGTTATATGAATTTGTTTTTTTACCTTTGTTTATACAGTGCTTTATACAGTACTGATTGTCAAAGCAGCTTTACAGTGTCAACAGGAAAACTGAGAACAACAGTAATTTTCCAGCTAAAGTCAGTTCATTGATTTAGTGATGGCATCGTCAAACCAGTGAGCTTAGTGATTGTGAACCAGTGAAATGAACCACTTCTGTGTACACCGTCTTTTGTAGCATGATTGATTTGAGCATTAACATTTCTTTTATTTTTATTTATATTTGTATTTTTGACAAATGTCTAGTAAACCAAGATAATTTCCTTGTACATGTAAACCCATTGTATCTTACAATAAAAGGGATTGTGATGGTGAAAAATAACTTGTGGAGCATTGATTGAAAGATTTAGGAAATTTGTAATTTACATGTTTTAAAATTGTGGCTGAGAGGTTGCATGGGAACAATGTCCCATCAGATATGGATCCATTTGTAAATCCTGATTTTTACTAGTAGTGTTTTTGAGACTCTTTAAAAGTTGTTGTCATTTAGTAACACTTTAAATGTTGTCTTGGATAGATGACAGATATATATCTTTTTTTTTTTATGTTGTAAAATAAGAAGTGTATGTGGGCAGCCTGCCACTGTAAGAATGTGTTTTGCCAATGAACCAATGGAACTAAGCTACTTAAACGTTGGGCTGTTGTTATGCATGTTTACATTAATGGGATTCGTAATTGTTGACGATGAGTAATTTTTCAGATCGTATCAACTCATTTAGCAGCATTAGAAGCTCTTTGCCTGGAATTGTTAACTTATAGCAACAGTAAAATTGGATTTTGGCTTGCAAACAGAGGTCACAAGTTAACACGGTCACAGTTCCTTGATTCAGCCCGTTTCACGATGTGAAAGCTGGAGCTGCTTATGTAAAGATCGGTGGGCTCGGTGGTTTGTGAGTGTCGTCTCGCGGCGCGTCGTCTTTTAGCGCGTGTTCGAAATCCGTGCCAACACAGATTTACTTTATTTATTTTTTTGTTTATCCCACTTACTTCAGCCGCTACGGGCGATCATACCTATAACTTGTTATCTCTGCAAGAATATCAAAATCATGCAATGAGCAAGTCTGCGTTTATTAGACACTTAATATCACGTCAGTTTGAGCTTTCAGAATCGGCGAATCTGCTGCTGTCGTTCCAGCACATCTGCAGCGGAGACCTAAACAGGAAGTTGGTCACCAGATAACACGGTAACCAGTTAAACCGTAACAGGGGCGGCTCAGAGCAACAGTTAAACCGTAACAGGGGCGGCTCAGAGCAACAAACTCAACCGAGATTCAACGAACAGAATTTATATGTAAAGTTATAGGCTATATATTCCCATCGATTATATTAAACTCAGATTTTACAGCAACATGCAGGACACGATGTTGCTTTTGCTGTTCGTTTTGTTTGTGGACGGTAAGTTATGACAGTAATTCTTTCGGTTTCGTTTTCGGAAGGCCGTAGATTACTGGGAAAAATAGCTTTAATATTTACAGTTTATATGGAGAATTAAATGTCAGTAACGTTACACAAGAAAAGATGCCATGATTAAAAAGTGTGAAGAGGGTAAATGCGATTGTTTTTGACAGCATGCATGGTGTACAGTTTGTGATAATAGATGTATAAAGTTTGTTTCATATTCGCACATTCACACCTTTCCGCGTTCAATAACTTTATAATAAAATGCAGGGCTGCCAACTTTTGAGTTCAACTTGGAGTGAGAATTGCTTCTCTGATAGGAACCGGAAGATGATTTTCTTCACAATATATTCAGATCTATATCTTTCCTCCTGTAGTCCCTGATGAACCAGTAAACATTGCAGAAAAGATACCATGCCAAGAGTCTTTTGACTAAATGTTCATTAGTTTCAGTGACATTTATTCCTTCATTCACATTCAGTTTTTTTTTATTTTATTTAACTTAAATCCTTTTTTATTCAGTTTCTGGTAGGGGTGCTCCGATCACGATCAGCCGATCGTTATGCGCATCTCGTCAGTAAAGCAGGTGTCCTGACATTTTATCCTACCCTGTCAGATTTTCCTACCCGGGTTTACTGCGCACGCGCACATCAATATCGCTTCCTTTGTCTCATGCTAAACAACGATATTTAATGTATCTGCATTACTGTAAGGGTAGGTTTAGGGCTAGGGTAGGTGTAGACTTTAATAAAAACGCAATCTAATTGGTAGAAAATAATATTTATTGTTGGTTTCCTGTAGCTGTATCCCTTCTAGCTACAACCGCGAATATAACACATAACTACTGTATTTCCAGTACTGTAAGGGTATGATTAGGGTTGTGGTCAGGCCCGGCTGCAGGATGAAATTACTGAGGGGGCATTTGAAATTGTTAAGGGGGCTTAACTTTATTACACCATCAATGATTAATACACACTGAGATCTCGCTTTGCAACGACAGATTTTTAAATACAGCGCTCCCTAAAACACTCATATGCAACTGCAGGTAACCAGAGACTAGCAAATTTTAAACAGAGCTGCAGTCTCCTTGATTTGGCACTGAATCACACTTAAATTTAAAATATTCTAACTGACTCCCGAGATTTTTCAAGGCGACAGTTATTTTATAACGTCCCCCCTTAATGTTTCCATGGCAACGCGTCATATTTGTCACATGAAACACCGCAGTCACAATAATAACACTGTATAACAGATGTAGTCTATCCTTCCTTTTGTTTTTCCTTTTTTATTCGAAATATTCACAAACTTACTTACCATGTAATCAACTATCCTATATTCCGATTCTCAAATATGTGTAAGTGAGTGTGTTTGGTCGTTTAAAAATCTTTATAACAATATAGTAAACTTTATAGTTAGCCTAACGTTACTTCCACTGTGTTTATCTGATATGAAAAACACACGTCGTCAAATTATATATGAATAGATTGTTTTTGCTGCCTTCACAGACTCCAAATCTAGGCTATTGTTTTACCAGTGCTTATGTGTACCCTATTTAAATGTATGAAATCTAAAATAAACATTATGATGTTGAAAACACTGCATAGTCGTGATATATGACAGCTCTGAGCTCGTCCGTCTCTGGCTCAGCGCCAATCGACGCGAAAGACGTTTGCACCTGGCAGTAATGTCACGAGTCACAACACTGAACATTCTAAATCCCATGGGGATAATGTTAAATTATTATTTAACTCAAAAGGTTGAACATTTTTAACCATGAATATAAAAATGAAACAGGGGGGGGCACAAGTCAGATCTGAGGGCATTGCCCCCTTGTGGCGCCGGGCCTGGTTGTGGTAGGTGTAGACGTTAATAAACCATAACTTTACAGTAGAATTTTCGTTGTGGAATTGTACTACCCACTGTTTTGGTGGGAGGTAGGAAAATCTGACAGCGTAGGACAAATCGACAGAACACCGGTTCTCTAATCAGCGGTTAATACCATCAGGTGCGTGATTTCACTGTTACTATACAGAGCTGTTGTTAACTGAAAAGATGCGCCAATCCACGTTCATTTTCAGCGTTTATTTGCGCATCTTCTCAGTTAACAAACGCCTCTGTGTAGTAACAGCTGCTGATAAATGAAATAGTAAATTAATGTGTGTTAAAGTGTAATTTATTTCTGTGATGCTCCGCTGTATTTTCATCATCATTCCTCCAGTCTTCAGTGTCACATGATCTTCAGAAATCATGAAAATATGATGATTTACTGCTCAAGAAACATTGATTATTCTTCTTCTTCTTCTTGTGTTGAAAACGGATGAGTAGATTGTTTCAGGTTTCTTTGATAGAAAGTTCAGAAGAACAACATTTATGTGAAATATAAATATTTTATCATAAATTTCTGTCACACTTGATCAATTTAAAGAATCCTTGCAAAATAAAAGTATTAATTTCTAGTGCTGTCAAAATTAGCGCGTTAACGCATTCGATTAATTTGAAATATTTAACGCGTTAAAAAAAAATAACGCAATTAACGCGGTTGCAGTTTTTTTTTATTTCCAGTTGTGGCCTATGTGTGTTCAACGTGCAAAGAAATATGGATAAGACCAAGGAAGGACTTTTAGACAGAAAGTTTCAGTATAAAACTCTGCCGGATTACTCTTCAGTCTGCCACAAGAAACATTACTCTTCATTTAGTCTGCCACAAGAAACAGCAACATTAAAATCATGAACTCAAATGTCATTGTTTAAATTAGACCTTTCTGTAACGCTAACGTTAATAAGCGAAAACGAATATAACGAAATAATTGTGTAGCGGAGTATATTTTTGTACACAGTGCGAACTGTCAATCACTCCTGTACGCGTGCATCACTGTCCTCCTCAGCTGCAGCAACTTGCGCTCTCTCTCTCTTCATCAAGCTTTAAAACAAAAAGGGAACAAAAAGATCATATTGTCTTTGTGCATAGGCTATAGATTAATTAGATAAATGAATATCTAAATTTGTGCCTTGCCGTCTACGGTATTTGTTTAGAACTTAGAAAAAAGATGCTGCAGCCAATGAACAGCCAGCGGGGGCTGCAGGACGACTCAACCTCCGCAGACAGTTTTTAATGTTTATCAGACAATAAATACTCAAGATTTTGCTTTAGTATAACTCACAACGAGTTTCACACACCTTCTCCGGCCACGTTGAGTTGTTGACACTTAACAGTGGGAAAAGCGACACATGCGCTATTCACTTGTATGACTTAAGGGTGAATGGGTAATGTAGTTTCTGCTCTGGGTGGGATGAATTAGGAAGCTTGCATTGTGAAGGGCGCTCTGAAAATCGGCAGTGCAGGTAAAAGATTAAAACCTCTATTAAAACAGATGTCCAAATGAGCGTACCGATACGCTACAAGCACGTTCTGGGCGCACGGAGAGGTGGCGGTACGCTCAAGAGCTATATTTGGAAGTGGCGGTACTGAGTACCTGTGAATACTGGCCCACTTAAAGCACTGGCAATGACTATACTTTGGAATTTTTTTGCAGTCCACTTAGAATTCAACATGGAAATCATTTTTGTTTTTTATTGGCATTGATTGTTTTGAAATTCAAATGGTACTTACATGCCTGTGTTTTTATTTCTGTAATAAATATGGCTTTCAAGCCAACAGTTAATTTGGAGGATATTGATGGTTTATTGCAGGTATGTTGTTTACATGAGAAAATCTGTGTTACAAGTTAAACAAAAATTCCAATAAACAATCATATTTTGAATTTAAATAGTTTCTTTGTCTTGAGTTTACATTAATTATTTACATTTTACATTTACATATCCAAAAAGTTTCAGTCTTTTAATTGCGATTAATCGCGATTAATCGCGATTAATTTTAAAAAATTGTGCGATTCATTTGTTAATTTTTTTTAATCGATTGACAGCACTATTAATTTCATATATTTGTGATAATGAATAAAATAAAAAAATTCTTGATCAGTAAATCATAGATCATGTGACACTGAAGACTGGAGGAATGATGCTGAAAATACAGCGGAGCATCACAGAAATACATTACACTTTAACACAGATTCACACAGAAAACAGTTATTTTATTAAATGCTGTGTTCAACACTGATAATAATCAGAAATGTTTCTTGAGCGGTAAATCATCATATTATTCTATGCCCGATCTCGTCTGATCTCGGAAGCTAAGCAGGTTTGGGCCTGGTTAGTACTTGGATGGGAGACCGCCTGGGAATACCGGGTGCTGTAAGCTTTTTGGACATTTTTCACTTAGTATATAATAATTTTGCCAAAAAATAGAGTCAATGCCCGATCTCTGAATATTAGCAGGTTTGGGCCTGGTTAGTACATGGATGGGAGATTGCTTGGGAATACCAGGTGCTTTAATCTTTTTGGAAAATTTCACGAATTATATAATAATCTTTTATTAAAAAAAAAAAAAAAAAAAAAAAAAAAAAGAGTCAATGCCCGATCTCTGAATCTTAGCAGGTTTAGGTCTGGTTAGTACTTTGATGAGAGACTGCCTAGGAATACCAGGTGCTTTAAGCTTTTGGGTTTTCTTTCCTACTTATATAATGTACTGGCGATTAGATTGGCTGGTCTTTAAATAGCCCTCTCTTTGCAGCAGTCTTCGCTTACGGCCATACCAACCTGGCTATGCCCGATCTCGTCTGATCTCGGAAGCTAAGCAGGTTTGGGCCTGGTTAGTACTTGGATGGGAGACCGCCTGGGAATACCGGGTGCTGTAAGCTTTTTGGACATTTTTCACTTAGTATATAATAATTTTGCAAAAAAAAAGAGTCAATGCCCGATCTCTGAATCTTAGCAGGTTTGGGCCTGGTTAGTACATGGATGGGAGACTGCCTGGGAATACCAGGTGCTTTAATCTTTTTGGAAAATTTCACGAATTATATAATAATCTTTCATTAAAAAAAAAAAAGAGTCAATGCCCGATCTCTGAATCTTAGCAGGTTTGGGCCTGGTTAGTACATGGATGGGAGACTGCCTGGGAATACCAGGTGCTTTAATCTTTTTGGAAAATTTCACGAATTATATAATAATCTTTCATTAAAAAAAAAAAAAATAAAATAAAAGAGTCAATGCCCGATCTCTGAATCTTAGCAGGTTTAGGTCTGGTTAGTACTTTGATGAGAGACTGCCTAGGAATACCAGGTGCTTTAAGCTTTTGGGTTTTCTTTCCTACTTATATAATGTACTGGCGATTAGATTGGCTGCTCTTTAAATAGCCCTCTCTTTGCAGCAGTTTTCGCTTACGGCCATACCAACCTGGCTATGCCCGATCTCGTCTGATCTCGGAAGCTAAGCAGGTTTGGGCCTGGTTAGTACTTGGATGGGACACTGCCTGGGAATACCAGGTGCTGTAAGCTTTTTGGACATTTTTCACTTAGTATATAATAATTT